>NC_053169.1:86094888-86394888 GCF_016835505.1 Polypterus senegalus | reverse complement strand
AAAAGCAACAGGGGTGCGGTGGCGCTCGAATATAAAGAACTAGCCGACGCCCACCGTAGCATATGGCGGTGTAAGAATAGGAAAGGAAAACGGTGAGAAAGGAATTCAGAAATCAAGAAGAAAGAAATACTTCTTGAAATACGCAGTTGTGAATAGGTGTTTTGCTGGAGATGACAGATAATGAGTCGAAAGATCTAAACCTAGAAAAAGACACATACAACTGACCGTGGCTGAAGACTGGTTGTTCCCCTCACACGCAGCCCACACGGCATTTCTTGATTCCTATTCCTTCACTTCCAAACCCTTCCCCACGCTGGCTGCGGCCTCCCATACACCCCCAAGCCGCTTTTCTCGATTCCTATTCCTCCTTTGGACTACCGCATTCCCCGCTCCTCCCTCATGACCCAATTGGTGTCACATCACCGCCGAAGTGAAAGGTCACGCGGTCAGGTTAGATATAGGGCCGTGACGTGACGTAACCAGGTTTGAAGAGGAAGCGGGAGGAACCAGAAGAGAAATATATATATATAAGAGAAGATGCTGGCAGTCACCTCCAGATCGCCCTCTGGTGGTCATTCCGAGTCTCAACTGGATGATAACATGCAAACAAGACCGTAAGATCATAACCCTAGCCAGAAGGGGGTGGGTTAGGGTTGATTCCCCTACAGTATTTTTAGTCGACCAATGAGAAACATGTGTACCAAGTGTCATGAAAATTGAAGTGATGCTGGAACATACAAACACACGCACACACATACATTGATTTTTATATATATATAGATGACATTTCTGTGTGTTGCTTAGTGTAATGGGCTATAAATCAGTGTTCTAAAGTTAAGGCAAAATTGCTGGACAATTCTGCTATAGGTTATTGCCGATGGCTGTCTACAGGACATACATCTTTACCTGTTTATCCACACACACTGTGGTGATACAGAGCTGCCTGCTTCCTTTAAAATTAGCAGGCTCTGGGGACATTGGTTTCTAATCAGGTACTTCATGATAGCTGACAGCAATACTATTGTTGAACCAAAGTCAATGTTTTTTATACTATTGTTCTGCAGAGGAAATTGGCATGCTCCATTGTTTAACTGATCATCATGGTGATTTATGTAGAGATTGAAGCATTTATTTATTTTTGGGTAAATGTGAATAAAGTAGAGCAGAGGAGTATAGTCTGAGACTTGTGACTGCTGCCTGCTTCTTTTATGCTTTTGCATCATATTGTGGTGGCTACACCCTGTAGCCACAGTGGCTTGTACCTGGCCTAGGTTCCCCTAGGCTTGAGACCGGTAACACCAGCAGCAATTTCAATGATGGGGACTGGTCTGGTTTCTAACTAACTGCCATCTAACTAGTCTGCCTCTTTAGCCAGTAGGCCACACTTTTTGCAAATCAGAGAAAATTCTTCAAAGCTTATCTGTCCGTCTCCATCAATGTCTGCTTCCCCGATCATTTCATAGATTTCGTCCTCTGTTAATTTCTCCCCTAGGTTTTTCATGGCTAGGTGCAACTCGGCAGCACTGATGGACCCATCTCCATCTTTGTCAAACACCTTAAATGCTTCACGGATTTCTTCTTCCACATCAGCGTCTTTCATTTTTTTAGCCATCATGGTCAAGAATTCGGAAAAATCAATAAGACCATTGCCATCTACATCTGCTGAATTGATGAGGTCCTGTAGCTCTTGATCTGAAGGGGTCTGCCCCAGGGATCTCATGACCGTCCCCAGCTCTTGGGCAGTAATGGTACCATCACCATCCTTGTCAAACAAGAAGAAAGCCTCCTTGAATTCTGCAACCTGCTCAGGGGTCAGCTGGTCAGCCATTTCAGATGGGACAGCTTTTGTGGAGCTAACTAGAATTCACCACAGGGGCACAAGTGCCAGCTGTCAAGGCCTGGGTTTTAAATGTGTCTATTTCAGAAGATTTACAATGTTGAGTGATTTCAAATCTCGTGAGAATATGAAGAAAAAGCTGTTTATAATATTTCTGGGCTACGTGGAAGAACGAGACAGGGAGGGCAGGCAAAGAAGAAGAGAACTGCTTTGGGCTTTGGCACCTAAAAAATATTTATGGCAAAATAACTGCAAACCCTTTGTCTTACCCATCTGGCTAATTAATTTTTCGGCATGATATTAATCTTCACGTCTTTTGTTTTTTAGTTGCATACAAACACAGCTGTTCCATAACTCTTGCAAAATGGTTTTCCCCAAATACAAGGCAGGTTGCCATGCTAGTCACGTTTATCGTAACATTTTGAAATTAATTACACTTCTCCCTATATAACTAAGCGAAAGTGCAATGTAAGTGTGCCCTGTGGTCAATAGTCTGATGCCCCCTCATGAGTTGGTTCCTGCCAGCAACCAGTTGTTGCTGAGATAAGTGCCACCATCTGTGATCCTGAAGTGCATTACACAAGTTGGACAAGGCTAGGCATTAACTTTTTATTTGCCTCTGAATATATTAACATTTTAGATTTCATGTTTTTGCAGGTTTGTTATGCATGGTACACTTGAGTTAATTAGTATCTTATCGTACGTTAAAATGCATTGCTTAACCAAACATTTTGTTTTTTTTTTTGTATTTTGTATGCCATCTGAAGATGGTTTCACTTATAAAAGTGATGATGCCATCTGATGGCATGCAATCTACAGGGTAAGCCAAAATGAAGTGCCATATTTCTCAAGGACATTGTGTAAGGTAGAGGCAGCCAAGTGGGTTGAGGTGGGGGTCCTTGGATAGGAGATCCCTTGTAGTTTTCAGTCGGCAACATGCCTTGGTCTGGTGTGCGCCATGCTATCGCTGTTGAAGCGTTCTTCAACAACAACGAATCCAACAACACTATGCAACACGCCTTCCGAACGCACTTCAGCATTCCTCCTAACGCTGAGGTCCCAAATAAAAAAGCAATCCTTCAGTGGGTGGCTAAATTTAGACAGTTTGGTACAACATTGAACAGAAACTTTCCAGGACGTCCTCAAACGCCTGAAAACATCCAAGCTGTAAGGGCATCAATTTTGCAGTCTCCTAGACGTTCACCGTGCAAACAGGCGTCTGTCTCCTCCTCCTACAACGCAGTTTTAATACACCAAACCATGGTGACTAAAATGAGGACATCGAAATGATTGATCAATACCTGTGCTTAGGCATTTCCAACATTTCTTTGTGGAGGATTTTAATGAGGACTTTAATTTCCATCCATACAAAATGATGGTAGTGCAGGAACTCCCTGAGAGACACTGGGAGAGCCACAGAGAGTTGTGTGTGTGAACATTCTGCAAACCGTCCATCGAGATGCCATCGTCATGTGCAGCGACGAGGCTCATTTCCATTTAAATGTGTGGACTGGGACCCGGACACAGGCAGACGGACATCGTGAGTTCCACCACACACTATTTATTTACAATATTTACAATTAGAACGTGCACAAACCCCAGTGCCTCTTGCACCGATTCCCCAAAGTCCAGGCCACACTCTCAGTCACTGTGCCTCTCTCTCGACCGCCTCCCGTCCTCTCTCCAGCTCTGTCCTCTTCCACCCGACATCCACTGCTGACTGGAGGGAGACGGCCTCTTATATGGGAACCCGGATGGGCTCCAGCTGCTTCCCGGCAATCAGTCATGGCCACACCCCAGTGTGGTGAAAGTGCCGGCTGCGTCCGGGTGTCCCCTGTTCTCTTCCCCCCAGCACTTCCTCTTCCTGGTGTGGCGGAAGTGCTGGGCTCCAGGGTTCCTCAGGCACCTGGGCGCCGCCTGGCGGTGGCCACGGGCCCCTACAGGGTTGGGCTTCCAAGCCCTCTACCCGTGGCCCCCAATACAACCAGGGCAATCGCCCCCTTGCGGTCTGGAGGAGGCACAAGACCACAAATGATTGAGTAAATAAGCAAAACTTTCACTATTGGGCTGAAACCAGCCCTCGTGAACTTTATCAGAGACCCCTTCTTAGTGAGCGTGTTACAGTTTTGTGTGCCGTTGCAGAATTTGGCATTGTAGACCCTTAACATTTTGAGGAGGGGGAAGCAACAGTCACCGTCGCTTCAGAATGTTACACTGAAATGCTAGAGAACTGGGAAAATGGATGTGGTGGACACTTGGTTTCAACAGGACAGAGCAACAGCTCATATGGTGCAGAGATCCATGCAAGTTTTCCGGGAGATGATCTCCCTGCACGGCAATGTCGGGTGGCCTTCACGTTTGCCTGATCTCACTCCATGCGATTTCTTCTTGTTTTACTATCACAAGTTGAAGGTATGCACACACTGACCACAAAACCTTGAAGCCCTCATGGACGCTAATCGCCACGAAATCGCCGCTATTCCCCTAGAAAGATTACAATATGCAAGCTTTTGAGGCCACTCAGCTCATTACATCGTGCCTGAATAAAGGGTCTGCGTTGCCTCAAAAGTTTGCATGTTGTAATCTTTTTAGTTAGCCAATAAAAGGTGTCATTTTGTTTAACTTCTTACCACATCCATAATGGCTAATACGGTACAACACCCTAGTACTACAGATATTGTGTCATAATGAAATTTTATTTTATCTTGTAACATTTTTGTAGAATTAACGTTTGAAATGTGGTACTTCTTTTTGGCTCACCCTGTACTTTCAAATAGGTCTCTACTCTGCATGTTTTGTCCAGATAACCTGTACTTTAAGATTTGTTTCCTCTTTGATATCTTTTAAGTACATACACAAGATTTTGAAATATCGGCCATGCCATGGCATAGTGGCTAGTGCTGCTGCCTCAAAGTGTCAGATTCTGCATGGTGTAACTTTATTTTAATATTACTTTAGATTTTTTTTTCTTCTGTATGTGTGTTGGTTTTTTTCTATGAATTGTTTTAGTTGCTGTATTTTTAGTATCGCACCAATTGTAGTGTGGTGCTGGTTGTCAGAATCGTAACCACCGTTGCTAGGTGGAGGTTCACCATTGAGTGATGCTGGTGACTGCCGTGACCTATTTAAGGATAAAGTGCAACCTTTGTTACTTTAATATTAAACATTAAATATAGTGTGACTTCTGGACAAACATTTTTAATTACCTTTCAGACAGCCTTGGACTCACAATCCCTCCTAACCCATTAACAGCTGTGTTTGGGGTTCTTCCAGAGGGGCTTAAAGTGGAGAAGGACAAACTAATTGTGATTGCATTCACTACACTGTTGGCACGCAGACTTATTCTGATAAACTGGAAGAACCCAAACTCTCCTCTTTTAAGTCAGTGGGAAACTGATGTATTATATTATTTAAAATTGGAAAAAATCAAATACTCAGTTAGAGGATCTGTGCAGACTTTTTCAAAACATGGCAGGATCTAATCAGTAATATTTTAAAATAAGTTTATAAAGCACAGAGAATTTATTAATTTAGGTATTTTTACAAGCCTTAAATTTTACACCGTTTGGCTTGCTCTCTCTCTCAGGGGTGGGGATCGATCTGTTCTTAGCATAATTCTTTTTTGTAAAACTTGATTGCTATGTATTGATTGTAATAAAATTAATAAATAAAAAAAAATAAAAATAAAAAAAATATAGTGTGACTTGTTGGAAAAATTAAATCTTAATACGTTTTTGAAGTACAGGGTGAGTCAAAATTATGTTAACACTAATGGTACTGCTATGTACAGTATATACTTACCGTATATACTTGTGTATAAGTCGGGTTTTTAAACCCGAAAAATCGATTATAAAGTCAGACCCCGACTTATATGCCCATTTGAAAATACGACATTTAAATTTTTTTTTTCTACATCTTCTTGCTTCCTCCACTCTCGCACCAGTTTCTCAGATGCATCAAGTTTTGTTGCAGCAGTGCAATTTCTTTCTCCACTTCAACGACTTATAATTTATAATATAACCAGCTTCATATTTTCTTCTGATCCAACGCTCCATCGTAGATAAGGGATGCTCTAACGATAAAGGTGTATGAGGGTGTGACATACAAAAAACACAAAACAGTGCAAACGTCACTTTGGAATAGTTTGGATATTACCGTGTGGTCATGTAGGCACAATACATAGAGCAAAAAGGCTGTGTGCTCCGTTGTTACTGTCTCAGGTGGGAGTTAGCATATCGGAATCTCTTGGACCAATAGCGTGAGTTTTCCGTATTCGACTTTATAAAATACCGGAAATTATACGGTAGAATCAAGTCCTGACTTATACGCGGGAGAACTTAAACACGAGTATATACAGTATATACAATTTCTGTGGACAATTTATGTGCAACATATGGTATATTTGTACACACAACACACAAAAACCAATGAACAGCAGTACCATTTAAAGCCCAGACGCACATTTTGCAGGGAATTGATAATACCATAGTCCGTATTCTGTCCTTCAGGTTACTGATAAAACAAACTTTCCTGCTATATACACAGTCCTTCATCATACCCAATATCCAGAAATAACAGGGTGTAAAAACAGGGGAGTGTGGAGGACATGACAATGGTGCACCATGAGCTATTCAGTGACCTGGAAAAGTGTGGTCGAGATAAAAATAATCAATTAGTGTTAACATAATTTTGACTCACCCTGTATAAGTTTAATTTTATCGACCATTTACATTTTTATTCCTGTGAGTGGTTGTGTAGGTATAGGGGCCCCAGTGCCCTGCTTTGCCTCGGGGTCTATAATGCTGTTAAGACAGTCCTGGCTGGCACAACAATGGTTCAATGGAAGCACTTCTGAGTCATCTGGGAACCAGGGATGACCTCCCCCGGCAGTGCCCTCTGTCGTTTCCCCAAAGACCCCTACAGGGCTGTGTTTCTGGACTCCAAAGTCCCATTCAGTTTTCAAACTGGTACACTGCCCCCTATTTATTTTCGGGGATGGCTTCCAGCTCTCCTCAGTCCATTATTCTCTCCAGCATCCCAGCCAGATAATGTCTGTAACGTTGTAATCCTCCCTGATCCTGGCTGGATGCCCCTCCATGCTCCTGGGCACTTACAATGTGCAAGCACAAGAGGTTGGTTAATATTTGACAATACTTTTGGCTTGAAGTATTGTCAGATTTGGTATTTTTTATGCTTTTGATTTCATACTTGGACCCTGGTACCTTTTCACCTCCATTATAAAACACAAGTGTATATGCTACTTATTTTCTAAAATGCATACTTTCTCTTTAGAACACAATTTCACCTAGTGAATTAATATATATCTCGAGTATGAAGAAATAAATTCAAGTCGAAAAGTGCCAAAGTTATTCTTTAAGTACCATTTGAACAAAATGCCACACTAAAGAGAAGTCTTGGGAAGAAAAATTCAGAGAGACCCCCCTCCAGGTGTAACGGTGCAGGTCGGCTCCTTTCTCCCACTGGAACCCAACACCTATGATAACGTAAGCTGATGAGCTTGGCAGAGGAGAACAAAACACACACGAAGCATGGGGATGGTGAAAGTGCTCAGTGTTTTTATTAAAAACAGTTAAAAAAAAATCAGTGTTCAAAAGGTGCAGTGCTCCGAAATGTAATAAATAATCCAATAAAATAAAGGTGATGTGGAATGTAAAAACCAATAAATAAATACATATTAAAACAAGGTTTAAAAAAACAGTGCAGGAAACTCATTTAAAAATCCACAAACCCCGGTGCCTCCCTTTTAAAACTCCAACTTATCCCATTTAGATCGGACAGCCCAGAGAGGCGTCGACCAACAGGTAGCCTATATAAAATGCATCATTCTCATTCAACAATGTTGGGTTGTGAGGAGAGAGAGATTTGGAGAATTTTGGTGACAGATGGTGACTTACAGCAGAAAACGGCGTTCAAAAGTTAAATAGTATAAACGGACAAGGACCTTAGCAGAATAAAATGGACAGAGACGTTTCTGACCTTTTACTGATGACATGAGACTGAAACAGTGAGAGCTCCTTCACTTGCGGTCATGAGAGCTTGCCTTGACCTCAGCTAACCACCAGATGTCGCAGTTCACACTGGGGCTGAGGCTTCAAAGCTTCAAATCTTTATCGGCACAAATAGAAAGAAGGTGTCAAAGCTTCACAAGGCTTCATTTTTCCCATCACTACCCTTCACAACCCCCCACCTCGAGCGATGGCCACTCTCGTCCACTTGCTTCTGTTCTCTACACCCGCTTGTTTTTTTTCGCTTTCCTGCCTACTTTTTCTCTCGTCCTTTAACTACTTCCTTTCTTGTCTTTCTTGCATTCCCCCTTTTATTTGCTGGTGAGCAGTTGCAGGTGCGATCTCTTGATTAGCGCCCCGGGCTGATAATTAGACGATCAGACCAGCCGTACGTGCCAGAGAGTAGGCGTCTTTGTGCAGATCACTCACAGCCGTTCCACTCCCCAGCGTGAGCGCAACCAATTATTTATTTTTTTAAAAACAGCTACTTTTTCTGAGCTGCCGACTCGCTATACCATGCTATTCCAGCCTGCCTGGTCACTGGTCTTCTACACAGGTATGTTAGACATGCAATGGGTGTCAAAAAATGGGGTGAACACAACGCAAAAGACAGAACACAAGTAATCCTCTTCGCAGAACTAGACGGCCAATCTATCAGAAATATAACACAACAGTATTAACTGCTTTGTTCTTTCACAGTACTCCTCAAGTCGTGCTAAGTGGATGTGTTATAATAATCTGCTCAGGAATCGAGAGTAGAACACTCAAAGTGATATTTACTTTCATTCTGCACTTTATTTTTCAATGTAACTGGGTTAATATTGCAAAGAACTTATTTTTGTTGCAGCTTACTTGTTTGACAGCTTTGACTTTGCAA
This sequence comes from Polypterus senegalus, assembly GCF_016835505.1. Taxonomy (NCBI): domain Eukaryota; kingdom Metazoa; phylum Chordata; class Cladistia; order Polypteriformes; family Polypteridae; genus Polypterus; species Polypterus senegalus. The sequence goes on along the minus strand of NC_053169.1, from coordinate 86,386,148 downwards.
ACACTTTGTGTAAATAGTTACTAAGTAATGTATATTTTTTTCTATTAATATAATTGTTGGATAATGTTTTAAGTGAAAACTGAAATATTATATACTAGGGGTGCCCAGGGATGATTTTACAGTTGTGCTTGAACGTTTGTGAACCCTTTTCTATATTTCTACATGAATATGACCTAAAATATCATCAGATTTTCACTCAAGTCATAAAAGTAGATAAAGAGAAACCAGTTAAACAAATGAGACAAAAATATTATACTTGGTCATTTATTTATTGAGGAAAATGATCAAATATTACATATTTATGAGTGGCAAAAGTATGTGAACGTCTAGGATTAGTAGTTAGTTTGAAGGTGAAATTCAAGTCCGGTGTTTTCAATCAATGGGATGCCAATCAGGTGTGAGTGGGCACCCTGTGTTATTTAAAGACCAGGATCTATCAAAGTCTGCTCTTCACAACACATGTTTGTGGAAGTGTATCATGGCACGAACAAAGGAGATTTCTGAGGACCTCACAAAAAGAGTTGTTGATGCTCATCAGGCTGGAAAAGGTTACAAAACCATCTCTAAAGAGTTTGGACTCCACCAATCCACAGTCAGACAGGTTGTGTACAAATGGAGGAAATTCAAGACCATTGTTACCCTCCCCAGGAGTGGTCAACCAACAAAGATCACTCCAAGAGCAAGGTGTGTAATAGTCGGCGAGGTCACAAAGGACCCCAGGGTAACTTCTAAACAACTGAAGGCCTCTCTCACATTGGCTAATGTTCATGTTCATGAGTCCACCATCAGGAGAACACTGAACAACAAAGGTGTGCATGGCAGGGTTGCGAGGAGAAAGCCACTGCTCTCCAAAAAAACATTGCTGCTCATCTGTAGTTTGCTAAAGATCACGTGGACAAACTAGAAGGCTATTGGAAGAATGTTTTGTGGACGGATGAGACCAAAATAGAACTTTTTTGGTTTAAATGAAAAGTGTTCTGTTTGGAGAAAGGAAAACACTGCATTCCAGCATAAGAACCTTATCCCATCTGTGAAACATGGTGGTGGTAGTATCATGGTTTGGGCCTGTTTTGCTGCATCTGGGCCAGGACGGCTTGCCTTCATTGATGGAACAATGAATTCTGAATTATATCAGAGAATTCTAAAGGAAAATGTCAGGACATCTGTCCATGAACTGGATCTCAAGAGAAGGTGGGTCATGCAGCAAGACAACGACCCTAAGCACACAAGTCATTCTACCAAAGAATGGTTAAAGAAGAATAAAGTGAATTTTTTGAAATGGCCAAGTCAAAGTCCTGACCTTAATTCAATTGAAGTGTTGTGGAAGGACCTGAAGCGAGCAGTTCATGTGAGGAAACCCACCAACATCCCAGAGTTGAAGCTGTTCTATACGGAGGAATGGGCGAAAATTCCTCCAATCCAGTGTGCAGGAATGATCAGAAGTTACCGGAAACGTTTAGTTGCAGTTATTGGGGGTCACACCAGATACTGAAAGCAAAGGTTCACATACTTTTGCCACTCACTAATATGTAATATTTGATCATTTTCCTTAATAAATAAATTACCAAGTATAATATTTTTGTCTCATTTGTTTAACTGGTTTCTCTTTATCTACTTTTAGGACTTGAGTGAAAATCTGATGATGTTTTAGGTCATATTAATGCAGAAATATAGAAAATTCTAAAGGGCTCACAAACTTTCAAGCACAACTGTGGGTCTTATACATTAACATTTAAGGATAAAGAAGCATTTAACTGTACACTGCAAAACAAATTACTATTAACTGCATTTTACAGTTGCAGCTCTTCAGAAATTCTGGCTGCCAAACAATGGACGCCATTAAAGATTGTGCATTTCTTGTTTGCTGTGTGATGGCCAGTGTTACTTTCCCATCCATTTTCATTTCACTTCCTTAGAGTTTTCATGGTAGCCATTAGCACTTAACATTTACTAACAGTATTTTATTTAGGTATGGTGGATGACCAGGGCCTTTACCTACTCAGGTCACCTTTGGAGTGGAAGGAACCAGGGGAGAGAGTATGCACGGGGCTCTATCTCCCCCGGATCGGCAGATGGCAACACCCCTGGGATGCAGTGGGTGCCTTGGATTCCCAAAGGGGAGAGTTCTGCAACTCAGCCCTGTTGGGCACCGTGAGTGCTACCTGCGGGTGCTGCAGGGACTCCCAGTTTACTCAACAGTGCTCCTGGATTAAGCCTATGGGACACTGGAAGTACTCTTGGGTGTTACACAAAAGGAGCCAGCTGCCACTGCTCCAGGAGCCAGAGTTGGGAAGTGGAGGACAAAGCTTGCTGCAAAAGTAGTGGAGGTGGACTCAGGAAAAGAGACAGAAAGAAGAAGAAAAGAAAGTGCTGTGTGCTTTATTTGTACTGTCTTGTGAAGGTGGGAAACGGTTTGGGAAGCGTTTCCCACGGAAATAAAAGCCTGTGTGTTACCTGGACTTGTATCTGTGTCTGCTTGTGTCTGGTTTGGGGATCTGGAGTGCCCTCTACAGGCCACACTGGTATTTCATTATTTGACAGTGTGGCCTTAGGACTGAGGCATTGGACTGTAGACTACAAGGCTATTTGTCACATTCAAACTGTCGAATCATGGTGTGGCTGTAAACAAGTTGGTTAACTTTCCATTGGTGTAGAAGCAGAATTATCTAAACACTAAGCACTACACTCTTGAGATTTCAGCCCTGACCAGACTACAGCCCTCCTATTCAAGGCTGGTTTCTGCCCTGTACCTGATGTTGTCGGGGTAAGCTGTGCCCCCTACCCCTTGAAATGAATTAAATGGGATTCAGAATATTGGGCTATTGTGATTTGCAGGCCATTTTGGATAAAGCTGTTCACTCAATAATGAAATATAGTGGATTTAAATAACATTGTCAGTCATTATTTTAAAAGTGCTATTTTAAAAAATCGGGAGTGGTCTCCCCTCGACTTTCTCATATATTCTGATATGGGGATGGATATTTGAGGAGTAAAACCGCAAGACAATGATTATATTTTTATGTTATGTACAATAAAGAACCATCAACAACAAATTAAATCAAATTAATAATACATTGAAGAATTATTATAAAAGTAAAGTTGAATATATTGGTCTCTATAGCTGCATGAATAAAAAAGTACCACTTCCGGTAGGTAGAAATGGCCCAAAAGTTGATAGAAATCTACATTTTGTACCTGATACTTGTATGCAAAATTTGGTTAACCTAAGTGAAAGCCTACTCAATTTATCATGTTTACACAAACACACACAGACATAACTCCAAAAATGGTATTTTCGGACTCAGGGAGGTCTAAAACATCGAGATTCATCGAAATCGCGACATCAAATCTTTGAACGATTACAATACTTTCCCTATACTTTGTATACGAGAAAGTAAAAAGGGTTTCCCCTATGAACTCCTGAACACATTTAACTTCACATGACATTACTCTTCATAGCTGCTTTCCTGGTGTGCCGCTCCTTACAATGCATCAAAGCAATAAGTGGTGGGGGATCCCCCATGAAATCCAGAGTCCAGAGCGGAAATCGCTCAAAAGTGGATAGAAATCTACATTTTGTACCTAATACTTGTGTGCAAAATTTGGTTGACATAATTAAAAGTGTACTCAAGTTATCGTGCTTACATACACACACACTTAATTCCCAAAACTGTATTTTCTGACTCAGGGAGATCTAAAACATCGAGATTCATCAAAATTTCAAAATTGAATTTTTAGATGATTACAATACTTTCCCTACGAGAAAGTAAATCGGACTCAGGGAGGTCTAAAACGTCGAGATTCAGCAAAAACTCGAGGTCAAATTTTTTGGATGATTACAGTACTTTCCCTATACAGTGGTACCTCGGTATACGTCTGCTTTGGAATAAGTCCAACCTGGTAAACGTCCTGTTTGGACAAGAAAAATTTTGCTTGGTATACGACCTTTGTTTGGAATACGACTCGCGTGCTAAAACACCGCGCACTACCCTTGTTTACCTCTCTCAAGACAAAGCTACGACTGCCCATGAGCGTCAGTGCGCCAGTTGCTAGCATTCAGTGAACAACCCGCGCTATAACTCTGTGAATTTTCACGTGTGTGATATAGCGGGTCCACAGCTCCTGTCAAATGCCAGCTTTAAAATAAATAATCACCGCGCTCGTGGCTTGGTGAGGGGGCGTGGTGGTTGTGTGGCTGAAGCGGTTCTCAGGGCGATTCACAATGTGGGCGTTTCTCGCCTAAGTGCACAGGGGAGAGACCATCCGCATTCATGAATGTTCCTGGGGCTGCTTATCTTGATAAATAGAAGCGCGCGTCGGCTAGAAGGGGAGGAAGAAGAGAGAACGGACGGGAGGTTGCGTGCGCGCGTGAAGTAGCTGAAGTAGGCAGAGTGAAGGTCAGCTGCAAGTAGGGCGACTCCCCTGTTGGGAAACAGGGGGTCGCCAGGTAAAACGGCACTGGGCTTCTTCTTGTTTTTTTCTTTTTTTTAAAGAATGCTTCCTGCTGTATTTTAACCTCGTTGTTTTTAAGAAGACTTTTTTCTATTGTTTTTAACCTCCACGTTTCACTTCTGATTTTATGGATTATTTATTGGAACTTTGGAGACTGCACTTTAATTGAACGCCTTGTTTTGTTGAGTGTTTTAATAAAAGCACTTTGCACTTTTTCACCATCCCCTTGCTTTGTTGTTACCGATGAGCTTAGCAGTGAGGCACATTACCGACGGTGTAGGGTTCAAGGGCTCCCCGGCAGCAGATGGGAGCATACAGCAAACCCGCATCGTCACAACGTGATTTTGTGTTTTTTCACGTAAACTTGAATTAATTGTTGAAAAGTATGAAGGTGTCGTGCGTATCCGGGACATGACTGTTGCATACCGTTTGCCGAGAACGACGGTATCTACGATTGTGAAAAACAAAGACGATATTAAAAAGTAAAGTGAGGTTAAATTTTCATTTATTTCATCTAATTGCTTTTGTATTTATGTATTTTAGTATTAAGCAGTGTTTAAATTATTTTATACAACCCCATCAATGTATAATATGCCAATAGCAATAGGATTTTTTTTTCATGGGAACGAATTAATCATTTTCTCATTATTTCTTATGGGAAAAATTAGTTTGGTTTACGTCCTGTTTGGTATACGTCAAAGGATCTGGAACGGATTAAGGACGTATACTGAGGTACCACTGTACTTTGTATATGAGAAAATAAAAAGTTAAAGAGAATTATTAGAATACAGAATAGTATACTGAAAAATGCATTTGTCTCTGCATTCCCTTTTTAACGGTTTTCATTCTCCCTCGTATGTATGAATAAGGTGATGATATACAATAGTACCATCCACCGAAAACTGCATAGACTTGGTCTCATGGCTGTGAAAAAGTATTAGTTATCTACTATATAATAAAACACTAATGTCTGTGTATCCACTCCCTCTGAGCAGTCTGATTGGTCAGCTTGGCTTTGGAGTCGCAATGAAAGAGGACGTGCGAGTGTGAGATGGACGAGGAGAAGTAAAGGCGTATGAGGCACGCTGAGAGAGGCGCCTTCAAAGATGGCAAGTATAAAGCCAGCCAGGAAGCAAGAAATAATAAATGTGTCAGAGAAGCAGGCTTTACAGGAACTCGCTTGAGACATTCAGACATACAGGAATACAGAAGAAACGTGCCGAAGGTACATGTAAGACAAGAGACAGCAAATATTACTTGTCAACCATAATTCTCAAGTCCAAAAAGACCGTGAATCTGCCAGATATGGAACCTCAAGCACACCACATGTGTGAAATACAATGTCTTTTATTTGATCGGGTTAAATAAGTGGCCAGTCATCCAACGTAGATGGTTGAATATTTCTGAATGTTTTCATTCAGTATTCAGAAACGTGCCATTCTGCTCTTCAAATTGTTTTTAATGCAATACGTAAAACAAAAGCTAAATTGATTTCCAAACATCTCCAAATAAACTGCACCTTGTTCCTAGTTTATATCTTAAAAATGTGTGTTTCTTTATAAGAGTAGAAAAACCTTAAGATGGTTTTATCGCTGCATAACATAAAGAGACAGCCTGATTTTGTGCTTGTGTTTTGATCTGATGCCATCACAGAGGCAATGAAAATTTTGAACGAATTTCAAGTTAAACCCCATAGAATTGTCCTTGAGTGCACTTCACTGATGGGGGGGAAGAAAAAAAACAAAAAAAAACTTTGATGTCAAAAAAACAAAATACAAACCTGTATTAACGTTTTATTTCCAGCGTCTTCATAGTCTTTGTCTACTCAGAAGCATTTACGATGGACGATGGAAGGTCCAGTCTCATCGTACTCCTGCTTGCTGATCCACCTCTGCTGAAAAGTGGATAGAGAGGCCAGGATCGAGCCTCCGATCCAGACCGAGTATTTCCGCTCGGGTGGAGCAATGATTTTAACTTTAACTGAGATAGGTGCCAAGGCTGGGATCTCTTTCTGCATCCTGTCTGCAATGCCAGGATACATGGTTGTACCACCAGACAGAACAATGTTGGTGTAAAGATCCTTGCGGATGTCGACGTCACACTTCATGATAGAGTTGAAGGTGGTCTCATGTATGCCATTAGATTCCATTCCCATAAATGCGGGCTTAAAAAGAGCCTCGGGACATCTGAACCTCTCATTTCCTATGGTGATAATCTGACCATCGGGAAGCTCATAGCTCCTTTCCAATGTGGAGGAGGAAACTGTAGTGGCGAGCTCCTGTTCAAAATCCAGTGCTACATAGCAATGCTTCTCCTTGATATCTCGGACAATTTCTTTTTCAGCTGTGGTGTTGAGACTATAGCCTCTTTCGGTAAGGATCTTCACGAGGTAGTCTGTCAGATCACGACCAGCCAAGTGCAGACGGATGATGGCGTGGGGCAGAGCATATCCTTCATAGATGGGCACCGTGTGGGTGACTCCATCGCCAGAGTCCATCACAATCCCTGTTGTACGCCCAGATGCATACAGAGACAGCACAGCCTGAATAGCAACGTAGGTAGCAGGGGTATTGAAGATCTCAAACATGATCTGGGTCATTTTTTCTCTGTTTGCTTTGGGGTTCATGGGTGCCTCCGTTAGCAGGACGGGGTGCTCCTCTGGCATTACTCGCAACTCATTGTAAAAAGTGTGATGCCATATTTTTTCCATGTCATCCCAATTGGTAACAATGCCATGCTCAATTGGGAACTTCAGAGTTAAGATTCCTCTTTTTTTTAGAGTCTCATCTCCGACAAAACAATCCCTTTGTCCCATATTAACCAGTACACCCTGGTGTCTTGGTCTGCCGACAATGGATGGAAAGACGGCTCTTGGAGCATCATCTCCAGCAAAACCAGCTTTGCACAAACCCGAGCCATTGTCAATAACTAAAGCTGCGACTTCTTGTTCCATTGGTGGCAGTGGGAGTTTTTATTTTATTTTTTGGACTTTATAAAATCAACAGTAAATGTTCAAAGAATAGCCCAGCATCAAGGAGCATAAACGTGCTGACTGATCAGAGGAGGCAGGGAGATGTGTATAAGTAAGTAACCGCACTGCAAAGAGCTACAAAGTCTCGTGAGAAATGACGAGGTGCTGCTTTGAAGAGCAAGCCACGCCCACTCTGAAGGGGCAGGATGGAGAAAGGAAGAGAGGCAGCTGCTGAGCCACTTGGTGATATCTCAGCTTGCCATGGCACAGCATCATAGGCCCCCGGACAAAGTAGTGTGCTGTTCTGATAGACCAGTAAACCCCCGATTCTCTAAGGAATCGCAAATCCAAGAATGGCAATCACTTTCTGGAGGGATGAAAAATGATGGAGGGTGGGAGCGTCCTGGGAAAGTTTTTTCATTTAATTAAATAAATATATGTGTACTAAAATTAAGCAATTTATTAAAACTAAAATTGAAATGTAATTGTTATATCATTTAAGTCCAAAACGTCTTTGAGTTGCTGCACTTCTAAGTAAAACAAATATCGGAGTGCAAAAGTTTAAATGAAGTAAATTGGAAACAAAAAATTCATAGAATGGTAAATTCAAAATAGTTAATGAAAAATTTCCTTATAAACAACCTTTTTGGTAAAGATGGTTTCCTGTCCTTGAATTAGCTCTCCCTGGTATGGAGTAGTTCAGACATTCACTTTAACGTCACATGAACGCCGGACTCTTGAAAAGGCAACATAAAGTTGTCCGTGTCCAAATACAGGCTCAGACAGGTAAATCCCTACTTTGACCATAGCTTGTCTTTGGGATTTGTTGATCGTCATGGCAAATGCAGCCTTGATGGGAAATTGGCATCGTTTAAGTTTAAAAGGTAACTTTGTCCCTATTTTAATGTTAAGATTGTGTTGTGGTAATCCGGCCGGGCTAACAGTGTTTAAATATTCTCATGGGAAATTAAGATGCTCAGTGTCGTGTTCAGAATCAACACTGTCAGTACTTAGAAAGACGTGGCTTTCTCCAGGAAGCAATCCAGTCACTTGGTTATTTATCTGGTCAGCGTCAATAGGTTGTATATGCGGTGGTGTGCGCGTTCGGGCGGCGGTTGTATTGTGCACGGGTTACTTCTGGCCTCTGATCTCGGCTTGAAGATCTACATTACTAAACGAAGTAACGGGTGGCGGTTGTATTGTGACCTGAAGTTTAGTTTACAGGTTGTGTTGTGTTGTTTGGGCGCCACCTACTGACTCTGGGAAGCCGCTGGGTTTGACTCTGGGGCGCTGAGGCGCTGTGCGCGTGCGCTTTTCGGTGCTGCTGGCCTCTGGCATCCGTGCATATATACAACCTTCGTTTAGTAACATAGACACATGGACATGAGAAACATCGTGGGGCCCTGGCCGGTGCCCATATGTCTAATAAACTCCGTTCTCTACTTGTGACATTGAACTGAATTAACTACATTATGGACTTTCTGCCTTAAACACATCTAATCAATTTCATTCATAACAAGAAACACAGTTTAGCTTACACTTTAATGATCACCGAGCGCCAAAACAGGATTTTAAGGACGTGCACCTGTTGTGGTGTGAAGTTTTGTCTATAAGTTCATAAATATTGTGTATGTTTTTATGCAAAATGACACATTTTATTGGCTAACTAGAAAGATTACAATATGCAAGCTTAAAAGGCAACTCGGGCCTCTTCTTTAGATTACATCTTGCCTGAAGAAGGGGCCCGAGTTGCCTCGAAAGCTTGCATATTTTTATCTTTTTAGTTAGCCAATCAAATGTGTCATTTTGCTTAACTTCTCACTACAACCATAATGGCTAACACGGTGCAACACCCTAGTACTCTGTTTTACTTGTAAATCAGACCCAAATGCAAGTTTAGTGTTAGCGTTTCAGGATTTCATCGATGAGAATAGCAATGCTTCCGTGTCAAACTACCCCAACCCCACTGAGTTATTTGGACTGGCACAGGATGTGAATTTTATTACATGGGCAGGGGTGGAGTGCCTCAAATTGGTTTGGCAAACCCCTAAAAGAAAGCTGGCAAGCTTCAACTCAACAAATAATCTTGGGGGGCCGGTGTGAAAAGGCAGCGTGTGTGCACCCATTGGTCTGAAGATTGGTTTTGAATCAGAGGCCATTCTGTACCACGATGGCCCATTGGACAGAGAATCTATAAATGTGGTGGCTTTACCTCTCCCTCTCTCTCTCTCTGTCTCTCTCACATCATGGTCAGAAAGACAACAACACACTGAGAAGCACAACTCAGCAGCCATATTGAACCATATTTTGTGTCCTCCCTGGCCATCGGACCTTACTTTTATTCTATGTTAATTAGTATTGCCTGGGGTGGCACAGTGGGCGCAATGAGGAGACCTGGGTTTGCTTCCCGGGTCCTCCCTGCATGGAGTTTGCATGTTGTCTCCCCGTGTCTGTGTGGGTTTCCTCCCACAGTCCAAAGACATGCAGGTTAGGTGCATTGGCGATCCTAAATTGTCCTTAGTGTGTGCCCTGCGGTGGGTTTGTTTTCTGCCTTGTGCCCAGTGTTGGCTGGGATTGGCTCCAGCAGACCCCCGTGACCCTGTAGTTAGGATATAGCGCGGTTGGATAATGGAGGGATGGATAGTTTTGCTTAAAGAGTTTTGCTTTAATTGTTTAATATCACTTTAAATGCCATATGTGGGTTCACTTCCCGGGTCCTCCCTGCATGGAGTTTGCATGTTCTTCCCCATGTCTGCATGGGTTTCCTCCCACAGTCCAGAGACATGCAGGTTAGGTGGATTGGCGATCCTAAATTGTCCCTAGTGTGTGCTTGATGTGCGGGTGTATGTGTGCCCTGCGGTAGGCTGGCACCCTGCCCAGGGTTTGTTTCCTGCCTTGTGCCCTGTGTTGACTGGGATTGACTCCAGCAGACCTCCATGACCCTGTAGTTAGGATGTATCAGGTTGGATAATGGATGGATAGTATTGCCTAATTTTATTTTTTATATTTTGTCTTTTGTCTCTTTTTCTTCGTTTTGTAAAGCACTTTGAGCTACATCATTTGTATGAAAATGTGCTATAGAAATAAATATTATTGTTGTTGTTGTTGAGACAGCCATGCGGCCTGTCCTGAAGAAAGCTGACAAGAAATGATTACTTGTAAGTAACTACACGTCTGTGTGATGCCTGAAACCACACATCCAGCATTTATCAGGTTGTATGGTTGCCATGTACTTTGCTTATTATTATTTTATGAATATTATCAATAATACATTATTTAAAATTGTAACTTAACTCCTCCTTGTCCTTCTACTCTGTCTAATTGCCTGAGGCTACAGATGTAGGAGGGAAGGTGGGGAGAAGTTACAAAGTACAAAATACAAAATGGTACGTCTACGGGACTTGAGGTATTCTGATAAAGTCTACACAAGAAAGAATACAAAAGGGCAAAGCAGAGGAATATAGAACTCCATCCATCCATCCATTAACCAACCCGCTATATCCTAACTACAGGGTCACGGGGGTTTGCTGGAGCCAACACAGGGCGCAAGGCAGGAAACAAACCCCGGACGGGCACCAACCCACCGCAGATATAGAACTCTACCAAGGCAAAACAGTATACCAAGCAAATCAGTTAAACTGGGCAACAGCAGCTTAATGCAATGTCACATTCGGTTCATTGAACAGCAAAAACTGATTTAGATTTCATTTTAATTATAAACGTGTGACACAGTGCTCTGCCTCATCGATCCAGTGTCCAGGCTGCCAAGTCACTGGTCTTCTAAAATCTACCAGAAGTTTTCTCTCACGTCCCCAAAGACATGCATGTTAGGTTAGTTAGTAATTCAGATTTAGCCAGTGTGGACGCTGGCCCAGACACACACAGACGGACATCGTTGTTTCACCCAACACACTGTTTATTTACACTATTTACAAATAAAGTCACGTGCACCACAAACCCCAGTGCCTCTTGCACCGCTTCCCAAATGTCCAGGCCTCACAGTCTTTGTGCCTTCCTGGCCGCCTCCCGTCCTCTCTGTCAGCTCCGTCCTCTTCCACCCGACTCTCGCCAATGACTGGAGGGAGGCGGCCCCTTAAATAGGAACCCGGATGGGCTCCAGCTGCTTCCCGGGACTCCTCCGTAGCCACGCCCCAGTGTGGCGGAAGTGACGGCTGCGCACCCGGAAGCCGTCCGGGTGTCCCCTGTCATCTTTCCGGGATATTCAGTCACTGGGGCGCCGCCTGGCACTGGCCACGGGTCCCTACAGGGCTGGGCTTCCAAGCCCTTTACCCGAGGCCCCCAACATAACCAGAGCGGACGGCCCCTCGTGGTCTGGAGGAGGCACAAGCCCTCCTCCGGTCCTCCTGGGCTTCCGGCCGGGCTCCAGCCCCAGCCACACCAGTTATGAGTGTGAGGGAGACGAGCCTTGCAGTGGATGGGCAGCCCATCTAGACTTGGGTTATGTGTTGTGCTCAGTGCTGTTGTAGGTGGAGTGGTGGCTCTGAGGCTAGGGATCTGCACTAAATGCCAAAAAGGGACTCTGTTCTGTTGGGCCCTTGTAATTGCAGAGCGCTTTGAGTAGTGAGAAAAGCGCTATATAAATGCAAAGAATTATTATCATTATTATTAAATAAATAAATAATCAGGAGTCCCAGAGCGTGCAGGCAGCATGCTGTTTAATGTGCATGGACCACTCTAAGGCTGATTGGGGTACTTGGCTGATCATTCACATGCAAATGCGAGCGGCTCAGTCAAGCGCTTCATTCACACCTCCTGCATCCAATCGAGGCTGCAACAAGAGTCTGCACGGCAAACAGCATGGGGATAGAAGAGGAGGCGCGAAAAAGAAAAGCTGGGGGTTAAAGGGTTTTGAGAGTAGGAAGGATTGGGAGAAGAGCTGGTGTGAAGAGGAGTGGAGGCAAGCGGCTGGGAAGAGAGTCCCCGGAGACGAGAGTGTGGCGGCCACTGAAGAGGAGACTGAGGGTCGCTCCTGCAGAGCGATCTTGAAAGGGGGTATGTGGGGCAAGAGTGACCGATCATTCCTTTTACAGAAGTTGGAGAAGTGGAGTCTGTGACGGCTGAAGGGGTCCGAGCCCAGTTAAAGGGTTGACTGTGTCTGTCGGAAGGATGTCTACTCGGGCTGAAGGATCCCGTCCAGGGTAAGTAGAGGAGATTTAGATTTTTAGAATGCAGCACTGGGGCCTGTGTTTGCTTGAAATATTAATAATACATTTTATTTAATCGGCACCTTTCTTGACATTCAAGGACACCTTACAATAATATTAAACAACAGTAATAAGATATAAAAACAAAGAGGATGATAAAATCAAATAGCAATAAGGTACAGAGGTAGTAGCAAACAAACAAAGATAAAATGCAGTAACCGTGTTAAAGTCATAATTGGTATGCCAGTTTGAAGAGGTAAGTTTTGAGGGCATTTCTAAAATGTGTTATTGAGTCGAGTTGATTGATAGGAGAGGGAAGAGAATTCCCGAGTTGAGGAGCGCAAGAAGAGATGCTCGAGCTCCCATAGCACAGAGTCTGACGTGTGGTACAGAAAGTCGAGCTGCAGATGAGGATCTGAGGGAGCGAGAGGAGTGTCAGTCTGGAGGAGATCAGTGAGGTAGGCAGGAGCGAGACTGTGGAGAGAATTAAATGTTCAGAGCGGTATTGTATATTGTATTCGGTACTAAACAGGGAGCCAGTGAAGTAAAACCCAGCCACAGGAGATGCACAAACCAATGTGTTTCTTCATGCCGGTCCCAAGCCCGGATAAATGGGGAGGGTTATGTCAGGAAGACAAAATTTACCGGTGTAAAATTTTGCCAAATCCATATGCGGACAACAATTCAAATTTCCAATTTTGGTCAAGTCCCGGGTTAACAACGACTGCCAACAGAGTGCTGGCGGAAATTGGGCTACTGTTGGCTGAAGAAGAAGAAGAAGAAGAAGGAGAAGAAAAAGGGGATGGGGATATGTCCGGTGGCAGGAGGAGAGGAGGAAAGTAAAGAGAGTGGAACTGAGGGTAGGAACTTTGAATGTTGGCAGTATGGGTGTAACAGAACGAGATGCAGAGGACAGAAAGATATGGAAGAAGATGATCTGCTGTGGCGACCCCTAACGGGAGCAGCCGAAAGAAGAAGAAGAGAGCCAGTGAAGCTGAGAGAGAGTAGGTGTGATATGTTCAGTGGATGTAGAACAGCTGGTTATTATCCTAGCAGCAGAATTATGAATATGTTGTAAATTTTTGTGGGATGCCAGGTAAAATAGCATCACAGTAACCTATACATGGGTGACTCGGGCATTAACCAATACTTTAGTACTGAGTAGCTGTCCCCCGTGGCTCCCTCCAGAAACAAGTGAAAAAGGACAACCTGTAAACATCAACACGTGGCGAGAGGTGCAGCGACTCGAATGGAGAGTGGCGTGTGAGGGTGAAGGGCCCCCCACTCCTGACGTCACGCTTCCCCCCCCACCTCGGCCCGCAGCCTGTCTCTTGGATTCGCGTGAATAAATCGCTCCTGCTAGCAAACTATGATACTTAAGAAGGCGATGAGAGAAGTCGCAAAATCAACAGGAATGCTCAAGCAAATTAGAGAAAAAAACCCAATCTAAATCGGTTAAGTGGTTCTGTCATGAAAAGCAGCAGACAGACAGACGTTGGATTTTATATATATATATATAGAGAGAGATAGAGAGAGAGAGAGAGAGAGAGAGTTGGGCAGATTCCTGCCATGATTTTAGCCTTGTTTTTATTGAACTTATTTGTTGCACATTTCAGCCTTCACTTCGCACATCATTTTATGGATTATTTTTTAATTGGACTGCACTGCACTTTGGGCTCTGTTTGTTTTGTTTTAAAATAAACTGCTTAGGCACTTGCATTACCCCTTGCCAACGGTGTGTGTGTGTGTGTATGTGTGCATGCACATTGGCCCGGCTCATCCTTGGGTATGTTATTGGTTCCCAGAAGCAACCAAGAAGTGTGGTGCCAACCACCTGCACTTCTGGGTGTGACAGAAGAAGTTCCTCCAAGGACCCAGCAGCACCCCCTAGCGGCACCCACGGGACCCAACAGGGCTGCTCCCAACTACAACTCCCAGCATGCCCTGTGGGAATCCGTGGTGTTGTGCCAACCCAGGAGAGCTGGCCTCTAGCATCTCGGGGGAGATACTGTCCCAAACATGTTCTCTCCCTTGACCCTTCCACCCAGCTGGCATCCTGGCCGGGTAATGGTCCTGGCCATCTGTCACACTTTCATTTTGGCCTGTTTATCAGGCCACTGTTTGCTTTGCCCATTGGCAGCCTTATTGCTTGGCCCATCTTACATTACCTTTGTCTTTTAGCATGTTACGGCCTCATCAAAATCTCAGCCTGTCCCATATGAAAGGTGCCATATAAAAGAAAAAAATACAGAAAGAAAGAAATGAGAGTAATGGGGAATGGTGATGACAAACAACAGAAGGCAAAATTCACATCTTATCGCTCTCATGGTAGAACTACAAAGATGCAGTACATAAATATTGTAAAAAGATGCACCTAATTTAAAAAAAATTCTCTCTCAAATACTCAGCATATCATTGTGTGTTACAACTGCTAGACATTAGTGTCCCCTTTGAAAGGCACTATATGAAAAAGAACTAAACTAAAAAAGTGATAGAAAGGTAATTTAGAGTTACATAATAGTATCCAGTGTAAAAGATGCTATATGAAGGAAAGAAATATTAACAGTCATTAAGACGTACATAATAGTGTCCAATATGAAAGGCACTATATAGAAAGAAAGAAAGGAGTGTAATGTAAAAGGAGAAGACAAATAACAAAAGGTAAATTTGATGTCGGGCGGCAGGGTGGCACAGTGGGTAGCGCTGTTGCCTCACAGGTAGGAGACCTGGGTTTGCTTCCCGGGTCCTCTCTGCGTGGAGTCAGCATGCTCTCCCCGTGTCTGCGTGGGTTTCCTCCCAAAGTCCAAAGACATGCAGGTTAGGTGCATTGGCGATCCTAAATTGTCCCTGGTGTGTGTGTGCGTGTGCCCTGCGGTGGGCTGGCGACCTGCCTGAGGTTTGTTCCTGCCTTGCACCCTGTGCTGGCTGGGATTGGCTCCAGCAGACCTCCGTGACCCTGTGTTAGGATATAGCGGGTTGGATAATGACTGAACGACTAAACTTGGTGTCTTGTCGCCCTCTTCTGGTAGCCATGGTTAATATTTAAGATATAAAAATTCTTTTTTGAAGATGTGCTTTTTGTTAAAACAAAAAGTCTATGAAATAAAGAAAGGACGATATAACAGTTATTATGGGCTGTATTATAGTAACCTCAATTAAAGACACTATAAGAAAGAACGACAGGACAGTCATTCACAGCTGTATAATATTATCCGATATGAAAGGTGCAATACGAAAGATAAATACAGATTGGGCAGTCAGTAAGTCCTATATAATAGTGAGCAATATGAAAGGCACTATAAGAAAGAAAGAAATGGCAAATGTAGATCAGAAATAACAAAAGGTAAAGTTGACGTCTGGTCGCCCTCTTCTGGTAGCCATAGAAAGTTCCAGTACATAAAAATAATTTTTAGAAGACGCGCTTCTGATCAAAAAAATACGTCTCTGTCTAACTAAGCATAACTGTATGCGATTCAAGTGCCATACATTAGTGTCCACACTGACAGGTAATATAATGAAAAAAAAAAGAAAGTATGGAAGAATCGTTAAGTGCTATATAATAGTGTCCAGTGCAAAAGGCGCTATGTGAACAAAAGAAATATTGAAGTTATTTAGAGCTCCATAATAGTGTCTAATATGAAAGACGCTATATGAATGAAAAAAAGGAAAGAACGACTAGACTTTCATTAAGCAGTGTATAATATTGTCATCTGGTGCAATATCAAATGAAAAGACAAAGAAAGAAACGAGACAAATGGTAAATGATGATTAACAACAAAAGGCAAAATTGGCATCTTGTTGCCCTCTTGTGGTATATATGCAAAATTGCAGTACGTAAATTTTTTTTTTTTGAAGATGCGCCTGTAGTCAATGCCTACTTCCTATACGTCCCTCTCGCTGACTTGGCATACCTGGAACAGATGTTCAGTATTTTATGTACATGGCATGGTTGTAAAGATGCAGTGTGGAAAAACCGTCATCTTTATTTCAGCTATTACTGTTATCAACCCAGTTCAAGTAGTGACTTATACAGTATTTAAAAAAAAATACGCAAAGCAAGAAGTCCCTGAACTTTTAAACTTTCAGAATGGATAGATGAAATACAGTCTACATCAGGAGATATCAAAAATAAATCTAAAATAAGAGTTTATGAGTGTGGTGATCTTACTGCTTCCAAGGATTAGCTAAAAAAAGGTCTGGTTGGATCCATACTTGCTGGTGTCTGACGTTAACATCTTTGCCACCACTGCCCGTGATACACTCACCCTCATCATTAAACAGAAATCACCCATCCAATATCTCATTTAAAAAAAATCGACAAAAACACCGCACAATGAGTGGCAACGCTTTTGCCGGAACACTGAATGGGCTGGTTAAAGAAGATGAAGTGAGACCCCCGGCCGGCCGGCCCTGCATGTCATCATCTAAAAGGAGATCCGAATTCAACAGGCTGTCAGCCAGGCGGCTTTGGCTCAGGGGTTGAGACTTTGACAGAACGACCCAACCCTCCCAAACAAAGAGACGGCCCTGCAATGGAGCCCAAGTCGAAGGGGCTCCAGATGAATGATGGTAAGCATTACTCAATGTTTGATTTGCAGCGTCAACAGACAGATTGGTTCTAAAAAGTGTTGCAGTCCCAGTGTAACGGGGGTCCAAGGAGAAGCCCTGCATCAGACCACCAGTCAGGACCGAAGAGGCAGTGGGCTCAGATTTCACCTCTTAGCCACATCAAAAGAAAAGCTGCTTTGCGACATTTATTGTAAGAAAGAACAGACACCAATTGTTTACAATTAATAATAATAAAAATAAGAAAACTGGCTATTCAGTATTTTTAAAGGTAAGCAAATGCTAACAATTACACAAATTTAATAGTAATACATTTATTTATATAGTGCCTTTCCCATGTTGCTTTATACATACAAATACAAAATAAAAAACAGGAAATATATAATATGGGATAAAAAACAATATTCACATAAAGCATTAAATAAACATAAATAATAAGAAACACAAAGATGAACAATTAAAAAAGAAGACCCAGCCTGCCATTCCTCGATCAGCTCATTCTCATTTACTTAATCATTAAAGTCGTTGGGCTAAATTATTAATATTTACTTAACTTCTTCGCCCAGGGTGAGATACAATTACCTCCTTTTCTTTGTTCAGGAGCAGCACTGGTAATTGAATTAAGTCGCTCAGGGTCACACCGTATTAGTGGGGGGGATTTGCGCTCATACAGCCTCGGGGATGTAATATCAAAGTGGGGCTCTTTAAGCACAATATGCGTATTATTAGTTCTTACTTGGCTGATGCTTTAATCCAAGGCGACTTTTACAGACCCCACTATAAAGCACAACGCTAGGATTTGAAAGATATTTAACTCGCTCTGCTGTTAGCATTCCGTTTACTTGAACAGATTGTAACGAGCGGATTTCGTCCCCAGCACGACAACGTCGCTTACTGGGTCCCCTTTCACTCGTCCGGTGTCGCACGTCACATGGGAGCCGTTACGGGTAACAAAGAGTCCGCGAGTAGCTCAGGAGGAATAGCGCTCCTTTCTAGATGGAAGCCTCGGGTTCAAGCCCCCGTACCCGCCATATTGGATTTACTTCAGATTATTTATTAATTGGCAGTTTACAGGGCCCTCCATCTTCCAATAACATTAAAGACTTCTTGCACTTCGCAGCAAATGATTAGCTCGCCTGGATAAACGGCCAATTCACCCCACCCGGTATAATACGGGCCTGTCCAGTCGTAGTACGGAAGCACTTTATTTAAGGGCCCCGCTGACCTGTCGCTGGTATAAAGGCCGACTGGCTTCTGTTTTGGTCAGTCAGCTGCGGTAGCTCAACCTGGTAGACCACTGAGGTAACCCCCGCGAATTGTGCGAGTTCGAGTCCCGCCGCAAGATGAGGGATGTTAAAGTCAAAAGTAGTCTTTTTATATGATGGGGTTGGCGATAAAAATAATTTCCAGACTACACCGCTAATGGGGCCGTCACTGCGAGATCGCCAAATGAGAACGGCTGAAACAGACCGACCATCCCGTTCAAAGGGGCAGACCCGAGCCGATGGAGGGCCTGAGCTCAAGGATTCACCTCACATAACTTGCACACCATCTGTTTATTTGCAGCGCCGTCCATTCTGTCAGTGATATAAAAGATTTCTTATAACATACAGCCGGAGAGTTAGCTCACCGAGATAGAAAAGCCGATTCGATTCTTTCGGTAATGGGCGGAGGTGCAGGGTTCGAGCGCCGTCCTCTCCAAACGAGATACGGGGTCCTTTATTTATGGGATCCACAGACCTGTCGCTAATATTAAATGCGTCTGGTTGCATTGCTATGCAGTCAGTATCGGTAGCTCAAGCGGGTGATCCACTCACTCATACGGCGTAGAGAAGTGCAGGTTCGCGTCTCTCAAACCCCCCAAAATCATATGAGCAAGTTAAATAGAAAGCGGCCTGTTTATTTGCTGTGGCCACCGAAGAGTTAACAGTATAAATTCTTTCTATACCCTTCCTCTAAAGGGGACCCCCGTGGTGGCACAGCAAAATACGCAAATAACCCCGTCAGCTAAGACCGAGTCGGCCCCGCGATCGAGACCGACCGACGGACGAGCAAAGGGGCGCCCCGCCCCCGAGTCGAAGAGGGGGGGTGCAGAAGAATGACGAGCAGCATAACTCTTTTATTTGAATTGTCGACAGAGGAATCAGTTGTTAAAAGTGCTGAAACTCCAAAGCAAAAAAGGACTCGGGTAGTAGCTCTGCAGGATAAACACCTCCGGACCCACCAACCAAAATGGAACAGGCGGCGGCTTCGAATCCCTCTCTTACCGTCATCAGAAGAAAATGTTACCTGTAATAAAAGGGAAAACAGATTTACTCATTATAAGCAAACTGGTCATTATGCATTTTTAAAGTGAGGTAAATACAAATAACTACAACAATATAATAATAATTGTACATTTTAATTATATAGCACATTTCCGATGCTCAAAGAGCGTTACAGGAATTCAGAAAAAACAGCAGGGAATATGATATTGGACACAAAATTATATCCACATAAACACTAAAAGATAAATACTGGAAAACAAGCTCATAGCTAAAGAAACGCACTTGATGGACTGAGTGTTCTCTCGTTTGACACATTTCTTGTTCTTATGTTCTATATGATTAATTAACAAAATAGAAGATTTAGCTCGCTACTTGTCAATTAGCTCATCCTTGTTTACTTACTCGTTACAATATGTTTTTTGTAAAACGAATATCAACAGCAGGCCGATTCAAACATTTTTTCAAATCCTCTTTCCTCGCTTAAACAGTAAGTGGGCGCTGACCGGCGGCGTTCAGAGTTTTACTGACAGCCAAAAGGGGCGGAGCAGAAACGCCATTTAGTCTAATATCCAATCGAATTTAGAAGCAAACAGAAAGAAACGCCCGTTACTCAAATCTCCAATAGGCTTCGAATATGGAAGTACAGAAACGCCCCTTTTTCACCAACATCTAATAAAACTTTGAAACACAAAACGTCCTCCGTTTAAATAAGATTTAGAAGGGGAAAAAGTAAAGCCAAAATCATAGAGGGGTTAAAACATTAACTGTACTTTACTGTAACGTTTTCCGGGCCACTGCCACGCATGTACAGGACAGTGTAACGGGACAATAGAGATCTCACAGGCCTGTGTCTCAGTATGCCTCGCATCACAGGTTACTGAGGTGCCTTCACGCACTCCACAGCACGCCGGGCTGAGCAGTGCAGTACAGAACTTTAATGAAGCAGGACGTTCATGACTATAGAGTCTGTTGAATAGACAGGATCCATTAAGCAAGTGCAGTTGGTGTTGTAACACATTTTTTTTCCTTCTTCTGAATTTAAACCGCATTACACCACAATATGTGCTTTTTGTTTGCAATGTTTGAATTATAAGCAATGGCAAATGTTGCGTGTTAGTTCTGTATGGCAGTTAAATTGCAATTTTTACCATAAATCTTTCTTTTTTGACCATAAGGGGGCACTTTTGTAATTATTTCTCCCTGTTTAAAAGTGTTTTTTCGAGCACTGAACGTATTCGATTTTTACGTATGACTCTCGCTGGCCAGTGCTCCTTGTTTAAAAATAATAGCAAATGCAAAGTTTATATCGCAGTCTGATAATATCCTGTAATATCTGGGTGTCAGTCTTTTTTAATAGGCCAAACAAAAGTGCTTTTAAGTGAACAAACGAAGATGCGTTTATGTAATAATGAGGACACTTCAATTAAAACACCATCTGAAGGACAGTTAATTTGCAGTTCTTGCCATTCCATATTTGCTACTTCTACAGACTTAAGAAGACATGAACGACATTATCATCCAACGGAAATGAAACCCTATTTTGGGTTGATTTTGAAAATACCATCTTTATTTCACTTGAAAACCAAAACAGAGGCATCAGGGTTCCAATTCATGTAACCAAATCATCAACCTCACTAAGCGTAGAGTTCCCTTTGCAGACGCTTATGTTTGCCTAAAGGCACTTCATGTTGAGGCCATACAGTCTGTGCTGGAGGAAGGACTGATTTACAGGAAAAAAAAAGAGGCTTTAGAGTTATTTTTGGTCACATTTGACATGAAGACAGGGATGTGGTGGTGTCTTTGTAAATGTTCAAAACAGCTGCATCACTATTTCTTTCTCATTGTGGTGGCCTTTCCTGGCCCCTAATCCTCGACTAACCTACTGATATCCGTCTTCAATATGTTGATACCCCTTCTGACCCAATGTAAGCCATCACAGCGAGACAGGTGCCGTCTTTTCCAGAAAGAGTTCCAATGTCCCATAAACCTATACCTGTCTATCCTACTATAATATTTTACCTGGATGGCTGGGCAGCACAGGAAGACCTTCAGAGACGTCTACCTTGTCAGTTCGACATTTGACCGCAGAATAGATCAGTCAGTCATTATCCAACCCGCTATATCCTAACACAGGGTCACGGGGGTCTGTACCTAACCTTCATTTACTGTATGTTATTTGTTCCAACATCTACTGTAGATCCATCCCCCCTCTGGCCAAGGGCCTATCCACACTTTCAGGGGATACCCCCACCTGTGGACCCAGAAGACAATACACAGTACAACAGTGCCTGCTCCCAGAGCAAACCTGCATTACAATCCCTTTATAGACTAAGCCCACCACACACCTGCCTACCACCTCAGGGTTTTCAGAGTCACTGTCCTGCTCCACAAGTTGCTGAAAACGGTTTGATTCACAAGAACAGAGTGCATCCTTCAATTGCTCCTATGTCTGATTGTGACCCACCTATAGCTCTACCTCAAATCAAGTAGGAATGACTCATGCAAGCCACCCTACAAAAGCCCCACCATCAAATAGCATATGTTGAAATTAAAATTCAGCACTTAATTGAGAGGAGACAAGTTGGTAAACACCAGGGAATGGTTCACTTAGATCTGGGTTTAAACTCTTTTGAGTAAACATGACCATGTGTCAGCATGTGACAAGACTCCAAAGCCAAATAGCCCTAAATCGTCTCCTCCTGCTGGTGCAATGAAACAGCCAGAAAAGTTTGTTTAGTTCCCCTTAAAGGTGGCATGACTGGCTTCAAAATGAAACCAAAGTTGTCATCCCTGATGTTTCCTATTCACTTCCAGTGTCTGTAAAAAAGCAAACGAGAGGCGTGTTACAAGTCTCACGGCACTTATCCCTTAAAAACATCTAGGGACGCTCAGCTTCTGTAATCGACTTCACAGTTAAAACTCAGCACTTAATTGAGAGGAGACACGTTGGTCAGCACCAGGAAAGGGTTCCTTTACCTCTGGGTTCAAGCTCTTTGGAATAAACACAGCCATTTACTGTTAAACAGGACAGCATGTGCTGAGACTCCAAAGCCACATAGCCCTAAATCATCTCCTCCTGCTGGTGCAATGAAACAGCCAGACAAGTTTCTTTAGGTTCCTTTAATGGAGGGATGACTTGTTTAAAAAAAAAATTCAACCTTGTCATCCCTGATATTTCGTAGGCACTTCTAAAATCAGTAAAATAACAACTGAGACGCGTGTTCCAAGTCTCACAACATCAGTCTCTTAAAATATCTAGGAACGCTCTGCTTCTGTAATCATCTTCTCCTGCTCGCGCAATTAAATTGCCAGACACATTTCTTTAGTTTGGCTTTAAAGGAGACCTGACTGGCTCCTAAATCAAATCAAACCTTTCAACCCCACTTGATCGTAGGCTCTTCTAATTTCCTCAATAAAACATGAGATGCGTGATTCCCGTCTTTGAACATTTATCTCTTCACATGTGAAGCATAGCTCTGCTTCTGTTATCATCTTCACAGTTAAAATTGTAACGATTTTTTCCGCTACACTTTACTAAGTTTAACTGAAGATTGTAGGACAACCTCAAACTGCCTTTAACCCCTTCCCACAGCGCCGAAAGGTGATTTATAATAATAAAAACGATATTAACAAACCCACACAGAGAAAAAAAATGCAAAAACAAAAAACTATAATTAATATACTTTTACAACACCCCCACTTCCAATATATACTACGAACACGGTTCACCGACAAAAGCACGATAGACATATGAGCGCCGACAAAACTGCGACAGACAAATGAGCGCCGACAAACTCGCTAACTGGTTTTCGACAAATGCGCGGTGACAAAATCGCAAGAGAGGCCAAGAGAGTGGGACGCGTATGTGCGCGTATGTACACATTATGTGCTAGGTTATAACTGTATTCAAAGATGCTAATTGCACTGAGTTTTGTTCCTCTGGAAGATGTTGGGTCCGCTTTCGATGAACTGAGCGAGAGTAGACCCAAAAATCTCCAGAATGTTTATGATTACTGGGAGGACAATTACGTTGGTCAATTGAGATGTAATCGACGAGCCAACCCGTTGTTTCCTATCACCATGTGGAACATGCGAGAACGTGTTGCTGATGGCATGCCGTGAACAAATAACTCAGTCGAGGGTTGGCATAACGCGTCGTATACAAAGCGGATTTACCAGCAGTCAGGCAGCCAGCAAGTCTAAATACGCTCAACTATCAAGAAGTCTTGCTGCAATTCTTCCTACATATGCAGGGCAGGACGCAGGACTATCTGCGTGCCGTGTCTCATAATATTGACTTCTAAAATAAACATTATTATATATGCTTTAAACTAGTAATTCATATTTAATGAAACTTTCGCAATTTTGATGCCGCGTTTTAATGGGCGCTATTTTGTCGGCGGTCATATGTCTATTGCGCAAATGTCGGGTCACTCCACCCCAGACTGCAGTTGACTTGTGGTGCTCCCCAAAAACAAATCTTTCTCCTGGACTAAGAATGGCCATGTCCTTTTTCTCCTTCGCCATAAAACTGTCTTTTCTTTCTCCCTTCCTGCCTTTTCCCGCCTCTATTTAAATAGTGTGTCTGTTTCCATGGCACTCCCGGAAATTGTAAATAACAGCCCTGTACCTCTCAAAAGGTCCTCTCTATTCAACCCGCCTATCTTATCTTCCGTATTTTTTAAATGACAACGGGATTTTACATAGAGAAAAGAAGAAAAAAATATATATATACTTTTTTTATGTGGCAATGCTACAAAATAACAATCAGGATTAGACACATAGTTCAACACTAGGAAACAATATATTTTTCTCTGGGTTTAATCACTTATGTATAAACGGCATCATTAACCATTTAAAGGACAGAATTTGTTGCTTTTCAATACACAAGTTACACAAATATGTCCTCTCCTGACGCTGCAATTCAAGAGCTGTACAAGTTTCTTTAGTTTGCGAAGACATGACTGGCTTCAAAATAAAAACAAACTTGTCATCCCAACATAATCTAATATTCTTAAGAACAACACTGGAGACATGCATGCATTTCTCGTCTGGGAACACCTCTGGATAAACACGTCAAGCATCCCTCTGCTTCTGTAATCAACTGCACTGTTAAAAAACATAACTTGAGAGAAGACACCTTGGTCCACACTTGGAAACGCTGTATTTAGCTGTAGGTTTGATCGATGGGATTTAAATTTCTCCTCAAGTAGATAGATAGATAGATAGATAGATAGGCACTATATTATAGATAGATAGATAGATAGATAGGCACTATATTATAGATAGATAGATAGATAGATAGATAGATAGGCACTATATTATAGATAGATAGATAGATAGATAGATAGATAGATAGATAGATAGATAGATAGATAGATAGATAGATAGATAGATAGATAGATAGATAGATAGATAGATAGATAGATAGGCATCATATATAGATAGATAGATAGATAGATAGATAGATAGATAGATAGATAGATAGATAGATAGATAGATAGATACTTTAAGTATGTCAATGTCTGACTCTGCTGTGGTCAAATATACACTTTGCCCTATAATGTCTTCTCCGGAAGTCTCACATTTAAGAACAGCCAATTCCTTTTGTTCTGTAGTGTCTGTAAACTCTTATCTTTACATTCATACTGGGTACTAAGGTGGCAGTCATCTTGAACCTGCTACAAATAAGAAATCAAAAGTTTTAAAATGATCGTTCTTTGCTGATATTGTCTACAGTCTATGGTTAGAGGAGCCATTTTTTAAAAAAAATGTAAAATCTAAGAACAAATTAGCAATCATTAGATATTCTGATCAGACAGGGGTCATTGACTTGAACAGATTCTACCAACCTCCTACTCGACTACTACTGTCATTTGCTTGCTCTGTTTGCTTCTCTGTTTCCAGCTTTGTACGTA
Organism: Polypterus senegalus; assembly: GCF_016835505.1. NCBI lineage: Eukaryota > Metazoa > Chordata > Cladistia > Polypteriformes > Polypteridae > Polypterus > Polypterus senegalus. Next base: position 86,360,809 of record NC_053169.1, on the reverse strand, counting down.
TTTTCTCTGTAGGCCGTCTACAATCAACAGCACCTGATTCTTAATGCCTTTCATTTTTTAATACTAAGATCTGGCTTTTCTTCATGAATGGTGTGTCAATGCCTAAACAGGTTAATAATGGGATATTCTTTTATGATGTCTTTGTGCCAAGAGGCTACAAGAACACACAACTAGGTCTAATGGATAGTTCTCTGAATGCAGAACCCCTAGTTCAAGACATGTGGGAAATGAACCGATGATGTAGAACTAAACATGTTACCAAAAGAACTGGAATCGCTAGAGAAGTAAGTTGAACAGCTTCTTGCCAGACAAAAGTATCTCAGCGATCAGAAAGCTGGACTTCGTCAATGTCCAGGGTTGATTTGGCTACCTCTACTCCGCGTTGCGCAGCTCGTATTTAGGCCTGAGTCAAGTTTACACTGGCTCCTATTCCAGACGACGACAACAGAACATCGACAATAGAGGCAGGGGCCCAAGCCAAGTTCATTTCAACTTCCTCAATCTAGAATCACCTGTCGCTTCTGCTTCAACCCTCTTTGCTCCACTGCCGTGCCCGCTACAGTGGTGACGTGGTTGTTTAGAGAGAGACCTTGAGAAGCACAAGGGCAGGACTATTGGGAATATTTTAATCTATGCTGGCATCAACAATATTCAATATCAACAGTCGGAATACCTGAGTATGGACTTCACATTCCTCATTCAGGCCACGAAGTAGAGGACCCCAGCTGCATGAATCGTTGTGACAGGTCCACTTCCAATGCTCTATAGATCAGATGAAACCTACAGTTGACTCCTGACCCTAAACGCATGGATGAAAACCTTCTGCAAGAGGCAAAACATCAGCTTCTATCACAACTGGCACCTCTTCTGGAAAAGACTGTTTTTTTTACAGAAGTGACACCTTACATCCAAACAGATTCGGTGCCCAGGTACTCTTTCACAATATCTCAAAGGTACTCTCTATCTTTCTTGACTATGTATCTTTAGTCCTAATGTTTACTATAATTCCATGTTAGGATGTGATAATTCTGTAGTGGATTCACCTATAGATGTGCACTGTAATAGAACTATAATAACAGACCATTGTCTAACTGAGAAAAAAAAACCTGGACAAAGTGGTATAAATGCAAATAACTTAATTACTATTTCACCTATAGATGTGCACTGTAATAGCCCTATAATAGTAGGTCATCTCCTTATATAATACGCTACCGTGGCTGTCCATTTGTCTGTCCAGGACTTTAAATCACCTGTAGGTCGCAAACCGTTTGACCTATTGACCTGAAATTTGGTACACATATACTACGTGACGTCTACTACCCGCTTTCGGGGTGATGATTGACCTCCAAGGTTAGTCCTCTTTTTATTTTTATTTTATTTTATTGTAGAATCAACTCTCGGCAGCGATCAGAAGGGTCGTTCTCATCTCTACCACCTTCGCCTTCACTTCCCCTAACTCTTCATATCGTAAATCATTCTTCAGGAAGATTGAAGACTTAAGTGCCGGCTTAAGTGAAAAATAAGGAAAAAACGTACTAAGGAATTGTAACGCAAACACTGACTTAATCAGTTTTAACACGAAAAGATGCCGACGAAAGAAGAGAAGAAGTAGGCTGCTAGGGCGAAGTAAAGAAGAGCTGCTCAGGAAGCAGCAAGCGCATCAACCTCTGAGCAAACGAATGGTAAACGTACAGAGAAAGAGGATGAAAACTATAAATACTCAAGGCAAGTGTATTCACTGCACGTTATCGTGCAGTCCGCCGTTACCGGTTATTTAATACAAATAAACACAAAGAAGCAGAAATGAGAATAGCTTAATTACCACTTCAAGCTGCCCTAACACTCCGATTCAGTGGTGCTCTTCCGCGTCCTTAGCTGTGGCTTTACTAAATATAAGAGCACAACCAGCAAGATGTTTTAGATTAATGATCTTATCAGTGATTGTAAAATCGACTTTCTTACATTAAGTGAAAGCTGTAATGATGCTGGTTTTAGTACTTTCTTGTCGTTTAAGTATCTTGCTATACTTATTCAAGGAGTGTCAAGGTCTCCCGTATTGACCGTTTATAAACCTCCAAAACATAAGGTGTCTTTAATAGAGAAATTCTCAGATGTAGTATCTATAATAATAAGTGAGTATTATAACAGGTTCCTAATTGTAGGTGACTTCAGTTTTCATGTGGATGACCAGTGTGACCCGAAAGAAAGAGAATTCATAAACATTTGATCATAGTCAGCACATCAGCCAGCCCACAACTTAGGGAGGACACACACTGGATTTAGTGATTTCTTTATTTATTGATATCACCTCATAACCCTGATGCTCTTGGCTCTTTGATCTACTGTCTTAGCAGTATTTCTGAATGGCTGAGCAGTACCTTTCTCAAACTAAATAAGAAAAAAACAGAAATTTAATTGATTGGTAAATATAGAAATAGCAAGGGTATTAGAAATAAACCTGAGGTGGGCTGGCACCCTGCCTGGGGTTTGTTTCCTGCCTTGCACCCTGTGTTAGCTGGGATTGGCTCCAGCAGACCTCCATGACCCTGTAGTTAGGATATAGAGGGTTGGATAATGTATGGATGGATTAGAAATAAACTCAATCCATTAGGCTTAAAAATCAAGGTGGGGGTAAAGAATTTAGGGGTAATCATTGCCTCTGAGCTAAACGTTAAATTGCATATTAACAAGATTAATAGGACTGCATTTTTTCACTCGAACATTGCTAAATTTATATTTATAACATTACAAGGCGGCAAGAAATTAATTGACAGTTTTGTTTTTAGTCGACCGGATTACTATAATGTACTCCCTTAACAGGACTACGTAAAAAAGACATCAATTTGCTACAGCAAGAATCTTAACTAGAAAGAGAGAATCTGAGCGCATCGCACCAGCCTTAGCGTTGTTACATCAGTCACCCGTGTCATTTAGAATTGACTTCAAAATACTACTAATGGTGTATAAAGCCTTAAATAACCCGGACCCTCCTTTATTTTGGAGTGCCTGTCCCCCTATACTCCCAAGTCGAAAACTTACATCTGCTAATGGTGGTCTGCTTATAATTCCACAAACCAAGTTTAGAAAAAATGGTGAGGTGGCCTTTGGCTGTTATGCACCTAAAATCTGGAATACTTTACCAATAGACATTCACCAGGCTAATACTGTGGAACATTATAAGAAGCTGCTAAAATCCCATTTTTAAAATTTGGCTTTTCCATTGCTGCATTTTAGTTGTTGTCTTAGTAGACTAAATACAGTAGGCATAGAATTACCGAACTGTACAGCGATTTGCAATCTTTACTAAGCTCTACTTTTCTCTTCACCACCACCTGAATCAAAGTCCTGTGTAGCCACCTGTGACACTAGAATGAAGGTGGGTGACCCAGCTGTCCACGAGACCCGATGTCTTTTAAGACGAAGCCTGGAAACAACGAGGAGCGACTTAAGAACATTTATGTTAGGTAGAATGTCGAATGAAGTTTGGCAGATGTTTTGGCCTTGGAACCCCTGCAGATTTTTTTTTTCCCCTTAAGCTTAACTGGATTTTTTATTTGTTTGTGTTTCTTCTTTCCTCCCAGCCATGTGGCCTTATCACCAGACCCATCTTTAGAGACTAACATAATGATACCGTATGTAAGGATGGTACTCTTTGACGAAGAGAAAATCGTCGGAGCAAAAGACGCAGCAAAGGTTTTCACCTGGAATGAAGGCTCTAGGAGTCAAGAGGATGGGCAAACAGAGTATATTGTTTTATTGCAATAAAACGGACTCCACCCAATTCGGCCAAATCAGGTCGAGCCCCGAATAGTTCAAAAAATCACAGTTTATATAATAATTTCTTATCATTCTGACCTATTCGCTGCTTTCCCCTGACTCCTTTTTCTGCAGCTGGTCTAATTAACTTTTATTAGAACCACCAATATTTCTTATTTTCTGTCAATTCTTTTTATTTTTCTGCTTTGCTTATTTTTAGGTCGGCTGAGAGCCAACAGCTGTTTTCCCTTCTTCCACCCTTGAGCTGTCTTTATCTCATCATCCTCCCTTCCTGGGTCCTCTAGCTACAGCTAAGCTTTAATTAAAAAAAGAAATATGACTTGGGCCTTTATTTAACCATTTGTTTGGCAGGCCTAACTTGCATTAATATTTGCACTAAGGTTGCTGCTTATATATTTTCCTGTATTTATTTATGCTAATACATGAGTATACTAATTTTCCATATCTTATGCTAGTTGTATATCTTTTTCATAAGATGGCATAGATTTATTTTTATTTGTTACTTATTCATTAGTATTCTTGCTTAATCTTTCTTTCTTGTAACTTTCTCTTTCTCATCTTGTGAAGCACTTTCAGCTCCGTTATTTGTATAAAAATGTGCCATTGAAATAAAGGTGGTTGTTGTTGTTGTAAGGACTGATTGCTGCACACACCTTGTACTCAAACTATGACATCTTTTTCTAATTCGTGTGTTCATTCAGGAGTCGAATCAACCATTTTGAAGCTTTGATAGTTCACGGCTCATATCTACAATCTCGTCCTGCCTGACAAGTTCACATTCAATAAAGAAGTACAAGAAACAATCAGAAATATGTCATCGCCCTTTGTGCTGTTGAGAATCATATGGATGGCATTTACCAGAACAGCTGACTTGGCCATCGTATGTCTGTGTCGCTCATGACAAAGCTGGAAAAAACCTCATAAAATCATAAAAGGTCGCTCACCAGTGTGCTCTTCTCTTTTCTCTTCTGCGTCTCCCTCATCTCACTGTCTGCCAGATTTGTCACCAAATGGGGCTTCTTGTCATTCTGAGCCTGTAAGGTTGGAGCAAGCAGTACGAAGTGAAATGAAAGGCTCTCGTCCACCAGACATGTCCACCATTTTAAAAATCAGAGCTCAGTAGTAATCAGCATTATCCTGCTTGAGGAACCACTGAAAAAAACGTAACAAGCACAAGTGAGCAGCTCCTCAAAACCTTCAAATGTTTAACAAATGTCTAGTCTGGTAAAACCAAGTCACAGGAGCAGAAAGCAACATCTCCAGAGTGTGTGCCTGCAGCTTTAGGCGTGAAGCTGATGGGTGTGTGGTGAGTTACTGGACAACATGGAAAGGTTTAGAGTTGATATGACTGTCATAAAATAGCAGAACATGTGACAGACAGTGGGGGACCTTTCAGCAGCTGATCAAGAAGTGATGTTTGATCTCAAATAACACAAAAGAGAAAGCAGGAGAGGCGCCATGGCAGTCCATAGCAGACCGATGTCGTAGTTCATTACGGCTTCAACTAAATAAGACATTTTAATGAACTGAATGAAAGCACAAACATCTGACTGAAAATCATCAAGACGAGCGCCTGAGCAGACTTAGCAGTTTTGAGGAGAATTTCGATTTTACTAGAAGACCCTCAGAACATTTTGTATTTTAATATCTTACTGCTAATAAAAGAGTATTAATAAGGCAGAGGTCTAATAATTAATTATGGAGGTGTGTAAGTGAGCCTGTTTAACATGCTGCTCTTTATTATGATACAACACACATCCTCATATGATCAGGACACGTCACACCTCAGAAATGACCGACGGCTTTTTGTCTATTCATTTATTTGAAATCTGGTTTAAAAGCTCAACACTGTAGGGGTGGGGATTGATCTGTTCCTAACTTCATTTTTCTCTTTGTAAAAACTTGATTGCTTTGTATGGATTGTAATAAAATTAATAAAACAAAAAGGACAGAAGCCAACCAGGGCTGATCCTAGAGGGTCTTAACGGTGACATTTTATCTTGTGTGTTACGCCACTATGAGCATCTTTGTGATACTTTAGGGTTTGAGGTTTACTGACTCAGAGTCAGGGCTTTTTATAACTGACGACTTTAACATTATGGAACTCACCATCTTAAATTACTTTTCTTATTAGATCTTTTCCTATTGTCTCTTCCTGACTCAAAAGATCAACAGGCATGAATAGTGTAATCATTTTAACGTGGTATATTATTCATTCTTGTCTTTTTCAATATAACTGTATAACAGTTAATAGTTTATCATTCTGCAACAAACATACCAGATTAATACAGCAATATGTTTAAAATCCTGTCACTGACCAAAAAGGTGGCAACGAATGCGATAGCTTCAATGTCATTTATTCTCTATGGATAGTTTAGATTACAGTGCTTCGCCATTTTGAAATGAAAACGTATGATTAATTTAAATGAGAATTCAGCAAAATTGGATATCCATCCATCCATCCATTTTCCAACCTGCTGAATCCGATCACAGGGTTACGGGGGGGTCTGCTGGAGCCAATCCCAGTCAACACAGGGCGTATGGCAGGAACCAGTCCTGGGCAGGGTGCCAACCCACCACAGGACACACACAAACACCCCCACTCACCAAGCACACACTAGGGCCAATTTAGAATCGCCAATCCACCTAACTGGCATGTCTTTGGACTGTGGGAGGAAACCAGAGCGCCCGGAGGAAACCCATGCAGACACGGGGAGAACATGCAAACTCCACACAGGGAGGACCCGGGAAGCGAACCCGGGTCTCCTAACTGCAAGGCAGCAGCGCTACCACTGCGCCACCGTGCCGCCCAAAATTGGATATGCTAAAAAAAATAAAATAAAAGCCTTGCAACATCTCACTAAGATTTTCTTTCTCGTTGATCACAAATTTCATGAAGCCTCAACCGACAACATCTGCTAAGCTTCATCTTTAGCTTTGTACGGACCAGACTGGCCTCGGTTAGCAAGCGTGATTTGCCTGAATCCTCTGTGGTGGAACTGAAACTCCCTCAGATTAAGAGTGTGTCTCGATTGAAGTGACATTTACTCACTAAGTGCGTGTTGTGGATTATCCTTGAGTTCTCTGAAGCTCCCAGCATATTGTCACCTCTGTGTCAGCTCATCTGCTGCGTACCACCCAGGTTGTTCAAGTCCACTCTGCGTTCCTTCAGGCTTAACATGTCCACCATAGACAGTGGAATACTGTTGGATGGTTTTTATCTTTTTTTTTTTGCATGTAACGGTACAATGTAGTTTGATAAGGAAGAGTTTGAAAAATTTACTGAAATGTGTGCATTTAAAAAGCAAACACTAGAACACAGGTGTCGAACTCTGGTCCTGGAGGGCCAGTGGCTTCAGGTTTTCATTCTAACCATCTTCATCATTAGTGAACAGTTTTTGCTGCTAATTAACTTCTTTTGCTTTAGTTTTAATTAACTTGACTCAGGTCCCTTAGTTGTTTCTTTTTCCTTAATTAGCAGCCAAACAATAATGAGACACAAAACGAGCCACCACGTGACCAGCTCACCTGTGCCCATCACACAATATCTGAAAATAAAGAAAGGTGAAGGCCTCAGTAAAGTTGATGTCTCAGGTCACCCAAACATTTTGATGATGTTCTTTGAAAAAACAGAAAATCAACAGTTTTGGAAATGTCTGCTGTGGCAGAATAAGAGCAGCAACAAGCCATGGAATTAAAGAACGGGTTTAATGAACAACAAAAATCTGCTTCTCATTAAGAGATTGGTTGGAGTGAAATTGGTTGAAGTTTGAAATCCCAGTTTAGCTGGTCATCTGTTGGTTCGTTTCACGTCTCCTTTCTGTTTGGCTGTCATTTAATGAAGAAAAGAATCAATTTAAAGGACTGAATCCGTAAAAACAGGGCAATTATAAAGAAGATAATTAGCAGTGAAAACTGGTCACTGATTAGGAAAAGGGTTAGAATGAAAACCTGTAGCCACTGTGGCCCTCCAAGCCTGGAGTTCCTAGCACTAGAAGATGGCAGGCACAGTTGCCCTTTAATGTCAACAAATTGAGTTGCTTTCAGTTGCACAGAATGAACTTCAGAGTTCAAGGGATTTTATTATGTTGTGTCTATACCTAAAAACGTTAAACGTGCCTTCTCAGTATCGACACAGATGGTGCAGTGGTGGTGCTACTGCCTGGCAGCAAGCAGATCTTGGGGTTGTGTCCAGGGTCCTCCCTGTGTGGTAGCGCTTGAGTAGTGAGAAAAGCGCTATATAAATGTGATTAATTATTATTATTATTACAATAATATATTAAGAAAATACAGGGTGGTCCAGATCAATTTATGCAGATCCAGATCGTCTGGATGCCTTTGATTTATGCGGGGACGATTCCAGTTCGGCGCGAAGACGATTCTTCATGTAGACAGTTCGCACACTTCTCGATGGTCAGGGATTTTTTCAGGTGATTTTCTATGTGATAAATTTAATAGCGTAATGAAAATTGCATATTTAGATCTGGACCACCGTATATAGAACAAATAGATACAAGACTAGTTAAAACGTACATATCAAATTGAATATATTTACATAACTTTACATTTTTTAATTTTTGCCAGCAGTTTGTTTGTATAGGGCATGACCAATAAAATCCGGTGTTGATATATCGGGCCCACATTTCATCTCTGTGTATACATCGTGATTGGAAGAAACCGCACCAATAATGCGATGCTGAAACTCTTTCAAGAGAGGCGCGTTTATTACGTTATTTCTTCAATATGAAGGACCTTTATTTATAAAGACGACGCCCTTGACTGCTAAGCGCAAAGACAGTTAAATGAATTACCTATTAACAGTGACTTGCTGTCAGATTACACGTGCTTTGAAAACTTCACCCACATAAATCTGTCCCAAGACCGACACTATGGCAGATTGTTACAGAGGACACGTCAAGTCATTCATGTACTTACTGTTCCTCTTGGTCACAAGTCTCCTGTTTTGATTTTGCAGCCCACGATTTCCCCAGCAACGCCTAAACGACCGCCGCACAGTCTGCTCCAAGTGCGCACAAGGAGTAAATATAATTTAATTCAAATTTACATTTTACCCGTGTTAATTATAATTTCGCTTGCGCTACAGAATGTTATGTTTGCTCCTAAACGTTACGCTTACATCTGAAAATTTACGAGTACAATTCTCAGGAGTGAGCAAACTGTCAAAATCACGTAATTGGACGCACAAGACATTCCCTATCGAGGAAGAAGCAATCGATTTTTGTTACTACGCATGTGCTACAAAATTTTTTTTGAAAGCGATCTTACTTCATATTTAGCAAAATAAAAACGACACAGTGAATTAATTAAACAATGACAACATGCGATTAACAATAAAAAAAATGAGAGCACGAAATCAGACTTTACATAGCGTCTTAGCCGAGTGTCCAGATGTTTGATGTTGCGGAATGTTCCCAACCTTCGGATTTCGGAACTCTTGGTCATAAATTTGGGGTTGGAGTGGGAGGCACGGAATTATGACCCCAAACGGAGGATATGAATATATACAAAACAGACGTAAAGATCGGGGACTTTCACATTATAAACGTCTGAAGCAGTCCCCTCGTGACTGCGCTGCCTTTAAGTGAGTTTTTTTAACGCTTTTTCTATGGAAGCACCGAGGTAGATTAACGACTGATTGCGGAAATTTGGTACGCCCTCATAATGGAGGGATATTTCGGACAACAATAAATAAGCAAAATAAACCAAAGAACTGTGAATGAAATATGACAATACATACATAATAAAATGAAATACGTCCAATGACGTATTTTTGACAGTTTGTTCACGCCTGAGAATTGTATTCGTAATTTTCTGACTGAAGCCAAATCAGAAGTAGCTGAATTGTCTAAACACATCTAGTCAATTACATTTTTGGTTTGCCTAATCGCTATCAAGTAGAGTTCTCAGACGTCCCTTATATACGGGACATGTCCCATATTTGATCACTTTGTCCCCCGTCCCGTACTGACTTTTCAGGGACACCCAAATGTCCCGTATTTAGTTCATTTTCAGATTTCATAATAAAAACTTTATAAGTAACTAGCTGAAATACCCAGCGTTGCCCGGGAGGAAAATAAAGTGTTTTTTTTTTAATTGTTTGAGAAAAATATAATTAAAAAAAAAAACACAACTATAAAAATAAGAATAAATTAACAAACAATGAAGACTCACTAATGTGTTTGTCTTGCGGTCTTGTATGTTTGTTATCATCCAGCTGACGCTCGGAACGGCCAACTATTTAATTTCAAAAACAACAGGGGCGCAGTGGCACTCAAACCTAAAGAATGCTGGCAGTCACCTCCAGATCGCCCCCTGGTGGTCGTTCCGAGTGTCAACTGGATGATAACATGCATACATGATCACAAGGTCACCCCCCACCCTACCCAGAAGAGGTGGTTTAGGGTAGGGGATATTTGCTCGAAGGCATGCATGGGTACACTGCTCTGTTCATAAAACTTTTATTTTTAAAGGTACATACAGCCATTTCATAAAATGTTACACAAACTCTCCAAAACCCTGTAAATCTCGTCCTCCCTACAGCTACTCTCTCATTTTTAATCTTTCTTACCCATTCCACTCATTTTTTAATTAATTTTGTTGGTTTCGGGTTTCGGTTCAAATATACCACCCCTTCCTGGTCAAACTTGAAAATTACTCAAAATTTGGAATTTATTAAGAAATGCATATCTGGCTTGGACCGCAATAGAAGTAAAATCCTGCAGTACTTCTTTGTATTCCCTGCTCTGCGCTCCAATAAACACACGTTATCGGCAATACACAAATAACCCAATTGTGCACCACTCACTTAGAATCTGGAACCAATGTAGAAAGCATTTTAAGACGGAGAAGCTTCTATCTGTGGCACCTCTGCAAGAGAACCACCTCTTTCAACCCTCACAAACATATGCAGTTTTTAATATCTGGAAAAAATTTGGAATTAGCTTGCTTGTAGATCTTTATATAGACAACGTCTTTGCATCCTATGAACAATTATATTCCAAATTTAACATTCCAGCTACACATTTCTTGCACTATCTTCAAATCAGGAACTTTGTTAAACAAAACCTTCCAGATTTTCCTCATCTTGCACCTTCATCCATGCTGGAAAAAATATTGCACAATCTCAAGGACTTAGACTCCATCTCTACAATATATAAAATCATTTTACAATCCCTCCCTTTCAAAGATCCAAGAGGACACTGGGAAAAAGATCGTTCAATTAATATATCAGAAAAGGAGTGGAAAGTAGCAATGCAGAGAATTCACTCGAGCTCCATATGCGCAAAGCATACAATTATATAACTTAAAATTATATAATCGAGCACATCTGTCTCGACTAAAACTCTCCAAAATGTTTCCAGGGCATGATCCAACCTGCGAATGCTGCAATCAAGTCCCAGCCTCACTGGGTCACATGGTCTGGGCCTGCACCAAATTAACATTATTCGAGACCAAAATTTTTAATTACCTCTCAGACAGCCTTGGACTCACAATCCCTCCTAACCCATTAACAGCTGTGTTTGGGGTTCTTCCAGAGGGTCTTAAAGTGGAGAAGGACAAACAAATTGTGAGTGCATTCACTACACTGTTGGCACGCAGACTTATTCTGCTAAACTGGAAGAATCCAAACTCTCCTCTTTTAAGTCAGTGGGAAACCGATGTGTTACACTATTTGAAATTGGAAAAAATCAAATACTCAGTTAGAGGATCCGTACAGACTTTTTTCAAAACATGGCAGGATCTAATCAGTAATATTCTAAAATAAGTTCATAAAGCACAGAGAACTTATTTATTTAGGTATGTTTACAAGCCTTAAATTTCACGCCGTTTGGCTTGCTCTCTCTCTCAGTGGTGGGGATCGATCTGTCCTTAACTTAATTTTTCTCTTTGTAAAAACTTGATTGCTTTGTATGGATTGTAATAAAATTAATAAAAAAATAAAAAAAAAAGAAATGCATATCTATTCATCTGCGGTGGGTTGGCACCCTGCCCAGGATTGGTTCCTGCCTTGTGCCCTGTGTTGGCTGGGATTGGCTCCAGCAGACCCCCGTGACCCTGTATTCGGATTCAGCGGGTTAGAAAATGGATGGATGGATATCTATTCATTCTAGCCTTACTCAGGACACTACAATTAGGTTTTTAGAACATTCTACACTAGTTCTCCGAGATATTTATTAACTATAATAATACAATTTTAATATGGCATATTTTTTAACAAAAATATATATTTTTTACAAAATCGAACTCTTTACTACTACATCAGATCCTAACAAAAAAATACAATACAAACTACTTTTAACCTCAGGGACCTGGGTAGTATAATTATTTTAACCTCAGGGACCCTATATAGTGGGGTTAAGGTAAGGATGAAGGAACAGGGTAAGACTATCTAAACCCAAACACCTTAACATCAGGGAACAACTGGGTAGTATAATTATACTTTCTTTTTTCTCAGAGTCTCTTGATGAAAATAACCCAAATGTAACGAGGAAACTCGTGTTTGCTGCCTGTTTGCAACGTGTTCAGTTGCTGTGGTTGGCTGAGGACAGCGATACTGTCACCGTTTTGCTCTCCAGCCGCGCTGCTCTGCAGTTCTGTATCTGCATTGCAATATTCAGGGTCAACAAAGTGTGTGGTTACTACTTGCCACGGCTCACTTTTTTTTCTAACTGCCTGTATTAAATAATAATAATATTTCACTGTTGTCTGTATTAAATAAATATTTTCAAATGATTTCACATTTACAGAATTTTTTTTAGCTTGTATTAAATAATCTTCAAATAATTTTACTTTTGTTTTCCTCATAACCCATTAAAATCCTTTCTTTATGTTTTTAACTTTTATGTCTCTACTTTTATATAATTTATTGGTCTGGTTGTGTAGGGGGCATATATAAATTTATATTTTTAGTAATATAGAGAGAGAATTTAAGAGTGTCCCGTATTTCTAATTTTCTAATCTGGCAACCCTACTATCGATGTGGTCCTCCAATTTGTGTGTTTTCCTGACTAATTCTAAATTAAGCATTTTTGGTAGGTCAAGCTGTCTGCACTATTGGCCCGAAAACCTGAACTGTACGTGCTGCAGGGCACACAACATATAAACGCGCCCTCAACGGGCAGAGAGCAGATGCAACTTACGTTCAGCACCGAGTTCTTCTTTATCACTGTCTGTTCCCTTTTTGCTTTCTGCATTCAACTGAATTACTAGGAGACCACTGGCTTTAAACTTCCACCACTCGCTTGGTGATGTCGGCTTTACTCCAGTTGAACTTTACTGACTGATTTGATTAGTTTTCGTCTTTTCTTTTCAGACAATGTAAACCTCTATGTGTGTGTGTGAGATGCTACTTTCATGCTTCCGCTCACTGCTCAGCCCCACCAGATGTTGCGTAAAATAAGGAATCAGCTTATTATTAAAATGTTTCTAACATCCTTAAGCTGTCTTTCTGGACATTTGTTTTTACAGTTTTCCATCATAGGTCCAATGTAATTACTTATCTAGAAAAACCCTTGCTTTTTGGAATTGTCTTCATGCCACATGCTGCCAGCCTGTTTCCGGATGAGGTGTGGAGTAATTGACCCTGTAGTGTTCTCTATATCCTTGGCCGAGTTTACTGCTGATCAGCACAAGCAGAATGAATATTTTGGACCAGGAAATGAATCAAAGTCAAAACTCCAAAGAAGGGGTCATTACCAAACAGCACTGACCAAGAAACCGAGCGCCAAAAACAAGAATGTTAAGCAAGTGTGGAGTCAGAAGGGGAAAAGCATCAAAACCAGAACAAGATTAGAAACACATAAAGTAAGGGTTTTTTTTAGTGTTTATTCAAATTATGGATAGCGAGTAGAGTGTTGTGTCTTTATTTAAACCAGCACGTTGATGGTCAATGCGTTTTAATGACACCATCATGTGCTTAGCAGCCACAGAGCAGAACAGCCATCAAAAGGTCCAAAGTTGTGGTGCCGTTAGAAGCAAACACACAAAATGGTGGCGCCCATGAGAAACAAAACGGTGTGAAGATGACAATTAACCAAATAACGATAAAATTTAAATGATCATTAACTCTTTTAGGGCTGATGTTGACTTCTGTCGAAATTCAGGGGTAGAGGATGGTAATCAGCTGTAAATTGCAACAAAACTTGCCCTCACTTTTTAGTTCAACTCTTTTTGCTTAAAGGAAAGTTATGTAGCTTTGTTGATTTGACCTTGGATTCCCTGCGCGTGCATCAGAAGTGAAGAGCAAACATCTGGAGATACTAAAGCATATGTGCAAAGCAAAATACTCCATGTACGTTTTACGTATTATCACTGAATTGCACTCTGACTTTTCGGAGTCTGAGTTTGATGCAAGTGATCTGGAGATATATACTGTATCAAAAATGAAAGTGAGGTACCAGCATCAGCCTATTGGTCCCCAGCTGATCGTGATGCAGAACACGTAGATGATATGCTTACAGCAGCGTTTGCCTAGGAGGACCAGCACTTGTGATGATGAGAGGTACAAACCAGATTGCATCAAACTGCGACTACCACCGTTGCTCACCTGTTGTGCGAAGACAGAGAGGTAGCCGGCGTGCCATGCATTCCTGCTGGCCATTAAGCGGCCCCTGTGCAGCCACTGCTGCAAGAAATGCCGAATAGGCTCCAACAGTAGCCACAGCACGTAGCAACAGACATTTTATGTGGATTTATGTGTGAAACTAGTGCATTGTGTGCTTTTCAAAAAACGTAATTTTTTTGGAAAAAATATTCAGCCCTCAAAGAGTTAATAAATATTAACGTGTTTTGAAAATACATTTTAGGCAAATATGATTTTTATTCTCCATTTGAAAATAGCTGAAGGAAGCTTATAGGATAGGACGATTGTCTTACAATGTTTTAATGGCTTCTTTGATGATTATCTTTATTAACTCAGGGGAATTGTAGGCAGGGATGTGGGGTGCTCACCTCTCATCATGAAAAGTAAAACAAATAATAATGATAACATTAAATAAATGTGTCCACTAGTCTGTGCTATAAATTTGTTTTCTGCATGATTCCAATAATTTTGATCATTTTTATAGTCAAAATCGTTGAATTGGCGCATTTTCTGTTGAAATACATCGGAGAAACGTGAGGTGCGAGAGCAACGAGCCTCACCTTACCTCAGACTGCGCTCTCCCTCACACACAGGGCTGATGTATGTAGTTGGCGCATGCCTGTTGCTGTCTCTCTGTGTGTCGCCAATATAATGTTTGCAGACATGTTTATTATACACCCTGACTTTCCACAGTCTGGCTAATATCTTTAATGAATGTGTGTGACATATTTAGTCTTGCTGAACTATACTAATAAAAGGCAAAGCCCTCATTCACTCACTCACTCACTCACTCACTCATCACTAATTCTTCAACTTCCCGTGTAGGTAGAAGGCTGAAATTTGGCAGGCTCATTCCTGACAGCTTACTTACAAAAGTTGGGCAGGTTTCATTTCGAAATTCTATGCGTAATGGTCATAACTGGAACCTATTTTTTCGTCCATATACATCTTCGTACATAGACTTCTGCTCGATGCCCGTGGGAGGGGGAGTTACGCCTCCCACGTAATTTTGTGCCTGCCCATATAAGGCCGTCCGTCAGTGGCAATCCAATAGAAACACTGCCGCTAAATAAATATTCACGGGTGAAGGACTGTGCTTATGCAGAGGAAGATGAGATGGTCAGGGTGGTGTTTGGCACAAAACACCAGAGAAACTTTTAAGTGCCGGGTCTTAGCTAACATTAAATACAGCCGTGGACATCGCACGAGATGGCACCAGCACAGCTGGGAACCTTCGATGCATGAACACCGAGCGGCTCACATGAAATGACGCAGTGCACAGACAAAAAGCAACAGTTCCAAAGAGTGCTGAACAAAAACTGAATTACACAATTGAGAAGGCAGCAAAAAAATATGAAGCGTGTGATACATACAAGCATATTCATAAGTGCAGCTACTGCGGAAACAAAGCACACGGTGGAAAAAGTCAATGTCCCGCTAAAGGAAGACAGTGTAGAAAAAAACCCGTGCATGCAGTGTGTCAGGTCTCAGATAAAGAAGACGAGCTGTTTATTGATGCAGTAAGAAACGAATCGATGAATGAAACCTGTTATCTTTACAACGATTGACAAACACGGAATGTAACTTGAACACAACACATCCTACAAATACGAACCTGATTGAAAGAAATAATGATAATCAAATCCTTGATGACAGCAACACTCATAACACTCACAAAACAATTACTGTATATTGACAGTCATGTTACGTTATTTTTAAAATGTTCCCTTTTCTTTTTCATAACTTCTTTAACACACTACTTCTCCACTGCGAAACGCGGGTATATATATATGTATATATATACCCCGATCTACATACTCTCGAATAGACAAACCACACGCCGTGGCGCAATGGTAGAGACTTCACCTCTAGCGCTGACGTCCTAGGTTTGATTCACGAGAGGGGATGCACTGAGTATGTATGCGCGCTTCCCGATTCATTTTACCCTCGCATCCTCTTGGTTTGAGACGTATGAAAAAATACGCGGTTAACGCAGACAGACAGATCACCAATTGAAGCTTTATGAATAATGGATACAAAGCGCGTTCCTATGACTGATCGGAGGCAAATTTCATTTCAAAAGACTACCCGACGGAAGCCTTGATAAAAGCGTGGTTTTGTGCACACTGAAAAGCAAGCAAAATTAGATGCATTACAGAAAGCGGACTCTGTGGCTCTTACTGGGGATCATTGGACTTCCGTGACCGTTAGTAATTCTAATTACATGTAATTAAAAAATGTTCAATGATCACACTGTTTTAGCCTAACGTACAAAATAATTTTGGCTAAGGTTACTCAGAGTTTAAAGATGAAGCTGGTCAAATTACCTTTTATGTTTCTGCCTTATTCTTTTAAGAAGAAAAACTGCACTTTATGTTGAAATTTTGGTTATTATTATTTAAAGACAATACCATTCTGAAAATGTACTTAAAGTACTTAAAATACCACTTTATTTTTAAGTCTGCCCAATTTTAGCCAGGGATGATATTTTTGTTTCTGTTTTGAATTGAAATGCAGTTTAAAAGCATTTTTTTCAGAAATTAAAAGAGCTTGAGTTTACAATATTCATGTCCATGTCTATTATTTGATTCTGTCGCCCACTAAAACCCTTTTAAATTAAAAAAAACATTTGCGATTTGGGGCAAATTTTCATGTGTGATTACATACGATTAATCAAGATTTAATTATTACACAGCCTCTAATTAATTGGATTAATTTTTTTAATCGAGTCCCACCCCTAATATATATATGTAGATATATATACAGTATATGTAGATATGTATATATGTGTGTGTGTGTGTGTGTATATATATGTATATATTTGTATATGTGTATATATATGTATATACAGTATGTATATATATATGTATATGTATATATATGTTTATATGTGTATATATATATATATATATATATATATATATATATATATATATATATATATATATATATATATATACTGTATATACTGTATATGCCAGCAACACTCATGACAATGACAACACAATTACATTATCAATCATGTTACGTTATTATTAAAATGTTTCCTTTTCTTTTTCATTACTTCTTTAACACACTACTTCTCCGCTGCGAGGCGCAGGGATTTTGCTAGTTGAATATAAAACCGCAGTGAAAAGGCACAAGGTCAGGCAGACAGTACCGTGTAGCCCTGAAGGTGGCGCATGTGAGCCAAACAGGTGCCTATTGCTGCTGCTGTTCTTCTACACCAGGGGTGTCCAAACTACGGGCCGGAATTGGTCCATTTTTAATTGACCTGCAGCAAATTCTAAAAATATAATAATATATGGGCCACACACAAAACTTGTTCTTAACTGTCTTGTACACCTTAGGTTTAACACAAGGTGGAGCTACTGTCTTGATCAAGGCAGCGTCTTCACAAACAAACAAGCGCAACCAAAGAACAATTTTGCTATGGGTGACCAAAAATAGCAGAACCAAAGAAATGCACAATAGCAAGTGAGTGCAGAAAATTTCAGACACGGTGGGGAAATTAATATTTCTTCCTAGAAGTCAAGGGCAAGTGTGACTATTTGATTTGCAATGAAACTATTGCAGTGATGAAAGATTATAATGTATGTCGAAACTACAAAACCAAACATCCACGACCTACACGTCCTACACTGGTGCCGAGCGAGAGCAGAATGTTAAGCAAATGGCAGCTAGTCTGCTAGCTAACAGGATAATAACAGGATTTTTTCCATGCTAACAAAACACAAGGACATGCCACATTAGCCAGTTACTAAATAGCACAACTCACTGCCCGTCATTGGAAACCTTTCTCAGATGGTGATTTCATAAACCAGTGCCTCACTAAAGTCGCAGGAATAATGTGCCCAGAGAAAATGCAGGAATTCAACAACGTTCGCTTGTCCAGAAACACAGTTGTGCGGCGAATGAAAAACATCAAGTGTCAGATAAAGCTTATGCATTTGATTTTTACTCGATTGCATGTGACGAGAACGCTTTGTAATACAATAAATGAAAACCCATTAATGGAGATCTGTGATGCTTTAAGCATATTTAATTATGAAGCATAATTTACCGATATTTGATTGATTTTGCTAGCTTACGCAGGAGGTGAGGCCTGTTATGGGTGGCCCAGCCTTTCGTATGCTTCTCTGTATGTGGCCCCCAGTGAAAAAAGTTTGGACATCCCTGTTCAACGCATAGGCACCAATAAGTTAGCGATATCAGAAAGTCAAGTGTACTGCAGCGGTCCGTTTATTTTTATTTTTTATTCCAACTGACTGTCAAAATGGAAGATTAAGAATTTTAAAACTAAAGAAAAATAAGGAGGACTTTTACAAGAAAGTGAAAGAGATTTTCGTGGAGAAGGACAGGCGCATGGACTTCATTTACAAATAAAAGTAAGACAATAAACGGTTTTCAATTTTATACTAAAATGTGATCAGACTAAGAAAAAAAAACCCCAATATTTAAAAACTAAATTTTGACCTTAAATAAAATATTCTATTGTTTTTCTTGTTTTCCTTTTGTTGAACAGTCGGTATTAAAATTGATTAAAGCATCGGAATTAAAAGCTTTTAAAAACAACTAAATATTTTAATGAAGGTCAAAACTGAAATCTGTTTTTTTTTGTACACCACTCAATACTTTCATTTGTATCGAATGAGTATGAATTGTGGAATTACAACAGCAAATTTAGAACACATGGAGGGTGAGGAGTAAATGCGCTCTCTCCGCTCTCTCTTGCCGCAATAAATGTAACGTTCTTTCTTAGCCAAATCTGAACCTTACCTGTGTGTGTAAAGAATGCTGATGAGATATGAAACATAACCAGAAGTCAATGTGCATGCTGGCTGCCAGCTGAATAGTGAATAAGCGACTCTTTGGGGTTCATATATTTGTAAATCTCACTCTGAAAGAGTCAGTGCCTCACCAGCCATGAACCTCACTATACGTCACTGATTGCAGGCATATTCCCAGGTACAGGGTATCTTCGTTTCATTAATGGCTGAGCTTCAAATTGCATAATTTTTATGCTTGTATTGTCACCACTTTGTTTGATCTCACACTTGTTGGTCTTTTGTGTCAGAGAATTACTGATATTTATTTTATGAATCTCCAACTACCCTTTGTGTTGTATAGTTGTTTTTTCTATTATTCAGGCTGCCATTTTAGTTTGTTATTGCCGGCAACATTTTGTTAGCTCATCATTAAGATAGTGTCCTCAGATATTGTCACTTGTGGTAACCAATGCTATAGGCTTAAAGGGTGGCCGAAAGTTCACTTTCCAATATGGCCTGTGGATTCAAAACCCAAACAAACATTTTCTAAGATTTACCATTGCCTCACATCTCCACTCACCCATGCCTCAGCCACTGCCTGCATGCTCTTTGCATGTTCTCCTCATGTTCATCTCCAAATTCTCTTCAGCTTCTTCTCAAAGACACTACCACTGCGCCACCTGTGTCGATACTGAGAAGGCAGGTTTAGCGTTTTATGTGTAAACACAACAAAATAAAACCCCTTGAACTCTAAAGTTCATTCTGTGCAACTAAAAGCAACTCAATTTGTTGACATAGACGGGCCACTGTACCTGCCATCTTCTAGTGTTTGCTTTTTAAATGCACTCATTTCAGTAAATTTTTCAAACTCTTCCTTATCAAACTACACTGTACTGTTACATGCAAAAAAATAAAAAATAAAAACCATCCAACAGTATTCCACTGTCTATGGTGGACATGTTAAGCCCGAAGGTACGCAGAGTGGACTTGAACAACCTGGGTGGTACGCAGCAGATGAGCTGACACAGAGGTGACAGTAGTCTGCCAACAGACAATATGCTGGGAGCTTCAGAGAACTCTGGGAGAATCCACAACACGCACTTAGTGAGTAAATGTCACTTCAATCGAGACACACTCTTAATCTGAGGGAGTTTCAGTTCCACCACAGAGGATTCAGGCAAATCACGCTTGCTAACCGAGGCCAGTCTGGTCCGTACAAAGCTAAAGATGAAGCTTAGCAGATGTTGTCGATTGAGGCTTCATGAAATTTGTGATCAACGAGAAAGACAATCTTAGTGAGATGTTCCAAGGCTTTTATTTCTATATTTTTTTAGCATATTCAATTTTTGCTGAATTCTCATTTAAATTATTCGTACGTGTTCATTACAAAATGGTGAAGCACTGTCATCTAAACTATCCATAGAGAATAATTGTCATTGAAGCTATCGCATTCGTTGCCACCTTTTTGGTCATTGACAGGATTTTAAGCGTATTGCTGCATTAATCTGATATGTTTGTTGCAGAATGATAAACTATTAACTGTTATACGGTTATATTGAAAAGATAGATAGATAGATAGATAGATAGATAGATAGATAGATAGATAGATAGATAGATAGATAGATAGATAGATAGATAGATAGATAGATAGATAAACACTTTATTAATCCCAAAGGGAAATTCACAAGAGCTGCTGGAAAGGCTGCCACTTGTGACGGTGCCTGAGTCATCCATGAAATGACAAGAATGAATGAATAATATACCACGCTAAAATGATTAAACCACTCATGTCTGTTGATCTTTTAAGTCAGGAAAAGATCTAATAATAAAAGTAATTTAAGATGGTGAGTTCCAGAACGTTAAACTCGTCAGTTATAAAAAGCCCTGACTCTGAATCAGTAAACCTCAAACCCTAAAGTAACACAAAGATTCTCATACTGGCGTAACGCACAAGATAAAATCTCACCGTTAAGCAATCTGGTGGGCTGCTGTCATGTCATGATGTTCAATGTTGAACTTTTAAACCAGATTTCAAATAAATGAATAGACAAAAAGCCGTCGGTCATTTCTGAGGTGTGACGTGTCCTGATCATATGAGGATGTGTGTTGTATCATAATAAAGAGCAGCATGTTAAACAGGCTCACTTACACACCTCCATAATTAATTATTAGACCTCTGCCTTATTAATACTCTTTTATTATTAGTAAGATATTAAAATACAAAATGTTCTGAGGGTCTTCTAGTAAAATCGAAATACTCCTCAAAACTGCTAAGTCTGCTCAGGCGCTCGTCTTGATGATTTTCAGTCAGATGTTTGTGCTTTCATTCAGTTCATTAAAAGTCTTATTTAGTTGAAGCCGTAATGAACTATGACATCGGTCTGCTATGGACTGCCATGGCACCTCTCCTGCTTTCTGTTTTGTGTTATTTGAGATCAAACATCACTTCTTGATCAGCTGCTGAAAAGACCCCCACTGTCTGTCACATGTTCTGCTATTTTATGACAGTCATATCAACTCTAAACCTTTCCATGTTGTCCAGTAACTCACCACACACCCATCAGCTTCACGCCTAAAGCTGCAGGCACACACTCTGGAGATGTTGCTTTCTGCTCCTGTGACTTGGTTTTACCAGACTAGACATTTGTTAAACATTTGAAGGTTTTGAAGAGCTGCTCACTTGTGGTTGTTACTTTTTGTTCAGTGGTTCCTCAAGCAGGAAAATGCTGATTACTACTGAGGTCTGATTTTTAAAATGGTGCACATGTCTGTTGGACGAGAGCCTTTCATTTCACTTCGTACTGCTTGCTCCCTCCTTACAGGCTCAGAATGACAAGAAGCCCCATTTGGTGACAAATGTGGCAGACAGTGAGATGAGGGAGACGCAGAAGAGAAGAGCACACTGGTGAGTCTCCTGTCAATGAAGTGCTGAATTTTAACTGTTAAGACTATTACAGAAGCAGAGAGTTCCTAGACATCTTAAGAGATAGGTGTTGTGAAAACTGAAACGCACCTCTCAATTGTTTTTTTACAGATATTAGAAGTGCCTACAAAACACTGGGGGATGACAAGTTTGATTTTATTTTGAAGCCCGTCATGCTTCCATTAAGGAGAACCTAAGGAAAGCTGTCTGGCTGTTTCATTGCACCAGCAGGAGGAGACAATTTAGAGCTACATGGCTTTGGAGTCTCGTCCCCTGCTTTCCTGTTTAACAGTTGCTGGTCACATTTACTCTAAAGACCTTAAACCCAGAGCTAAATGAACCCTTTACTGGTGTTGACTAATGTGTCTCCTGTTAATTAAGTGCTGAATTGTAACTGTGAAGACGATTACGGAAGCAGAGCGTTCCTAGATATTTTTAAGAGATAGGCGTTGTGAGAATTGGAACTTGCGTCTCACTTGTTCTTTTACGGATATTAGAAGTATCTTCAAAACAACAGGGATGACATGTTTGATGTTATTTTGAAGCCTCCATTAAAGGGAACATAAGAGTTGTGGTTTTGACCCATGTCCATTCCCACCAATGCCTTCGTCTAACTCTGGATTGTGTCTTCTGTTGTTCATTTTCACTCAAATATTTGGGTGATCTCAACTTGGCCATGCTTTAACTCAGACAGTAGGAGCAACAGAGCTGAATTAGCGCTCATGTAAAAAGACGCCTCCTGGGAATGTGGAGATGGCCAGCTCAGTGGACCCCGCTCGTTCGTTCTCCTCTGTATATGTTATGAGAGTCACTGTGAAATTAGTTTAAATAATGCTTTCTTTGAGGTTATTAAGATCTTCCCCATAACCTCCTACTGAGAAAGACTTGCTTTGTTTCAAAAGATACCCCACGTGAAGATAATTTTGTTAAATCTGTGAAAGACTGAGCAAATTCCTTATGCCACATGGTTTCAAGCCAAATTACTTTGCATTTTAAAGAAAAATCAAACAAT
Source organism: Polypterus senegalus (assembly GCF_016835505.1). NCBI lineage: Eukaryota > Metazoa > Chordata > Cladistia > Polypteriformes > Polypteridae > Polypterus > Polypterus senegalus. The sequence continues at coordinate 86,337,725 of NC_053169.1, read as the reverse complement.
TTGCATTACAATCAGCTGATGTCTTGACCAAAGTGAAGAGTGTAATGATTAATACAGAGGAGTCTGCCAAGGATCAAAGTCCTCTTGAGCACGAGATCTTATAAAAGCAGGTACTGATGGAGAAAGGATGAACGTGGCAAGCATTTTAATTGAAGATGTTATAGAAGCCAAGAGCAAAATCCACTGTCATTTATAGTCTTCATTTTGTAGTGGAGAAACATTACGGTGCAGTTTTTGGATCCAGATTTTGAACGCACTACTGTATATCCTACTACAGTTAACTAAGTGAGTTAAAACTTTCTTTATCCACCTTAATATAAGGAGAGGCGTCTGTGTGTGTGTCCATCTGGTTGCTATATCTCTGTCATTCCAAAGGATGGCACATCACAATCATTTTTAGTAATAAAATACACTGCATCTTTCATTCCAACAGATGGCATATCACAAACATTGACAATGCTTTAATTGAATCTCATACCAAATGGTGTACAACATTAACGCTGTGGTCTACATTGATTATTTAGATTTCAGTCCATCTTAGAAGGGTAGCACAGCCAGCTCTCACATAAAAACATAAGTAGATAAGAAATTTGACAAACGAGAGGAGATCATTCAGCCAGATAAGCCTGTTTGTTCAGCTAATAGCTATGCTGTCCTCACATCTCATCCCAATTCCTCTTAATGGTTGTCAAGCTCTCTGCTTCAACTCCATGTCTCAGCAGTCTGTTCCAGAGTCCTACTACTTTTTGTATAAAGAAGTGCTTCCTGGATTCGGAATTAAATGCACGTCCCTTTAATTTCCACTCAAGGCTGGATTAAGACCCCAACAGGCTCCCCTAACAAAAAGCTGATCATACTTTTAACAATGCAGCATACAGACACTGGTTGTTTAATAAAGTGTAATATTTCTTGATCGCTTCATCTCTTCTTGATCATTTCCATTCTTGTTTTTTTTTTTCACTGCGTCGGGGGATTCCAGCTTGAGCATCTTGGCGCACAGATGCTATATCATGAAAAGCCCCCTAGCCGTCACAGGCCCCAGGGCACACACCCAGAACACCACAATGGTACATCTGCCCCTGTTTCTACTGGTGTCCTTGAGTATGAGATTCACCATTGAGTTGAAAGAATTCTGCCTTTGAGGATTTTGAACATCACAACATTACACAAGAACAGGCCATTCAGCTTGACGAAGCTCACCAGGACTATCCATGTAATTCTTCAAAATAACATCAGGTTGAGTTGTGAAAGTCCCTAAAATCTGACTGTCTACCACACTGCTTGGTAGCATATTCTAAGTGAAGAAAAAACCCCAAATGTTTCATACGAAATTTACCCTTAATGAGTTCCCAGTGTCCCCGTGTTCTTGGTGAACTCATTTTAAAGTCACCGTCTCAATCCACTGGACTAATTCCCTTCATAATTTTAAACACTTCAGTCACGTTTCCTCTTAATCTCCTTTTGCTTAAACTGTAAAGGCTCAGCTCTCTTAATCTTTCTTCATAACTCATCCCCTGTAGCCCTGGAATCAGCCTCATCGCTCTTCTCTGGACCTTTTCTAGAGCTGCTATGTCCTTTTTGTAGCCTGGAGACCAAAACTGCACTCAGTACTCCAGATGAGGCCTCACCAGTGTGTTATAAAGCTTGAGCCTAACCCAGATTGGGTCCACACGCAGTTTCCTCTGTTCGAGACTAAACAGGTTTAAATTCTCTGAGCCTGTCAGAATAGGTTCCTCTCTTCTGCACGGCTTTAAGTGCTGCTGTGTCTTTTCTTGTACCGCAGTGACCAGAACTGCACACAATACTAAAGATGCAGTCTCAGCATTTTTATGATATGGTTTCCTCCGGGTACTCCGGTTTCCTCCCACAGTCCAAAGACGTGCAGGTTAGGTGCACTGGTGATCCTAAATTGTCCCTGGTGTGTGCTTGGTGTGTGTGTGTGTGCGTGCCCTGCCTGGGGTTTGTTTCCTGCCTTGCGCCCTGTGTTGGCTGGTATTGGCTCCAGCAGATCCTTGTGATCCTGTAGTTAGGATATAGCACGTTGGATAATGGATGGATGGATAATCAAACATTTTATTTGTGAATTTGCCCTTGGGATTAATAAAGTATCTATCTACTGTATCTATCTATCTATCTATCTATCTATCTATCTATCTATTTGCCTATTTAGTCGCTTCTGCGCATTGCTTTGATGATGAAATATTCTGTCAACACAAACCCCTAAATCCTCTTCAGAGGTTGCTGCCTGTAGCTCAGTGTCTGCTATCTTGTATTTATAAGTGAAGTTCCATTTTTCAACATGTAGCACTTTACACTTTTCTACATTAACCTGCCCTTTTTTTCCCAGAGTAATCTCCCAGTTCTGAAGGTTGTCCAAATCTCACTGGAGTATAAAGCTGACAAGATTAAATAAGAACATCTGCAAAAAACATCACTTTGTCTCATTCTAGAAAAACAGAAGCCGCTGGCTTGTAATTCTTTCTCCTTCCTACTGCTACTGAGACATGCTATCCAAGCACATGAGAGCTGCACTACAGCACAGGTGCTTCTTATCCACTTGAATAATAATTTTCTTTTTTGATTTATATATTTTTTAATTGATTATATTATAATACATTTAATTTATATAGCGGATTATTAACAGGTGGGACTTTTACAAAGTAATATAAGGTTATCCATTCATCCATTTTTCAAGCCAACCTATTTCATGGAGTACCATAACCTATCCCAGCTGCAATGAGGTCAAGGCTGTACTTATCCTGGATAATATGCCAGACCATTACTGGGCACATTCATACAGGGACAATTAACCTAACATGCATTGGAGGAAATAAGGAGAAGTCAGGTGGACAGGAGGAGAACAAGGAGACTCCGCACAGAAAGAACCCCAGGCCTTGGGGTCGTAGTGCAGCAGAGCTCATCACTTGACCAAACTGTCATCATTTTTGAAGCATACTGGCAAATAGAAGAAATAGTGAATTGGTTTTACAGGATCAGATTGTGTTAATTATTACACAGTCTTTTTGTTGATATAAAATGAACCTTTGGGACTGAGCAAGCAAACAAAAAAAAGCTATCAACCAGAGAAAGAAAAATATTTGGTGACCTAGCTGGCAAGCATGACTTCTCTCTGCAGGGAGCAGGTATTTAGTCTGCCAAGCAGCTTGTGCTGCCCTGGTATGCGCTAACCTGGCATGTCTGCTAATCCTCCATGAAATACATAGCAGCAGAGCGGCACACAAGGGACGACATCGCACATCTCGAGCAGGTATCTGAAAAATGAGACATTGAGGAGATCGGGGCATGCCATTCATTTCTAAAGTAATTTTGTTTGTATCACCTTACCACAGTGGCACTGAAGAGCAATGCACTTGCATCTTAGGGTTTATGTGTGGTTTAAGCCAGACTGCGGTGGCACAGTGGGGCACTGTCTAGCTTTGCTGTCCCACAGCCCCAGAATGTGGGGTTCTGAGTCCCAGTATGTTCTCAGTCCTCAGTACATCAAGTCTGCACAGCGCCCCCCTGTGCCCGTGCCCATTATTCTCCAGGTGCTCTGATTTTCTTCAAACATCCTAAAGACATGAAGGTAAGCTTCACTGGAAATTTGTTAGGATTCCATTAGTATATATGGCGGTTTGTTTTTTTTTATGTATGATTACTGCAGTATTTGTCATTTTTATTTAACAACTTCTAATTTTATTAACTATTTACTATGGTTCAGCTTTGGATTGTTTACTGTTGTTTTGTTTTTGCAAATGCCAAATTGATTTTGGTCAGATCATCATAGCACCATTCTGTTTGGGGTCTGTTTGTGAGGCACTGAGTTTTCACACAGGGGCCACATTGAGAATGAGAATGCCTTTTTATTGTCACTATACACATGTACAATGAGATTAAAAACAGCTCCTTCAGTGCAGACATATATGTAGGACACAACAAGTAAATAAACAAATGGTGCAAAAAGTTGCAAAAAAGTTCTGCAACGCTATATACATATACGTATGGAAAGAATAATAACTACTGCATTATTGGGTTATTGCACATTATTTAAATATTGCACAATAATGATGATCATGTGCAGTGAGTAGTGGATGTTGGACCCTGAGAGTAATGATATTGTACAGTATACAGATATTGCACACTGATTATCAGTACCATTTAGATATTGGATATTGCACAGTTGATGGATAGAAGGAAGTCCAGGGGTTGGGGGGTTAGACTGTGTAGTCAGTGCATATGTGAGTTTAGAACGGTTATGGCTTTTGGGAAAAAACTGTTCTTGAGTCTGTTTGTCCTTGTTGTGCTGCACCTGTAGCGCCTCCCTGAGGGCAACAGGTCAAACAGATCAGAGCCAGGGTGGGAGCTGTCCTTGATGATGTTTTTTGCTCTGCTGAGGCAGCGGAAGGTGTAAATGTCCATCAGGGAGGGTTGAGGGCACCCGATGATCTTCTGTGCTGCCTTTACTACTCTCTGAAGCCTCTCCCTGTCTGCCATAGTGCAGCTGCCGTAACTGTGATAGAATACGTCAGCAGGCTCTCGATGGATGAGCGGTAGAAGGTCAGTAACAGGTTGGAGTCCAGGTTGTGCTTTCTGAGGACCCTCAGGAAGTGTAACTGCTGCTGTGCCTTCTTGATGACTGCTGTGATGTTGTCTGTCCGGGAGATGTCAGCCTAGATAAGGATGGCGAGAAACCAGAAGGTATGGACCCTCTCCACACACTCGCCGTTGATGTAAAGGGGAGCTAAGTCAGTGCTGTACCTCCTGAAGTCGATAATGATCTCCTTGGTTTTCCTGGTGTTCAGAGCCAGATTGTTCTTTGAACACCAGGCTTCCAACTTCAGGACCTCCTCTCTGTAAGCTGCCTCATCTCCCTTTGAGATGAGTCCGACCACTGTGGTGTCGTCAGCAAACTTGACGATGAGGTTGTTGTTGTGGGCCAGACTGCAGTTGTAGGTGTAGAGACAGTACAGGAGGGGGCTCAGCACCCAGCCTTGTGGGGTTCCGGTGTTCAGTGTGTGAATGGAGGAGTGGTGGGGGCCGAGTCTCACAGTCTGGAGCCGGTTGGTAAGAAAGTCACTAAACAAAAAAGAGCCACAAAAGTATAGAGCAGGGGTCCTCAATCACGGTCCTGAATGGCCTCAGTGGCTGCAGGTTTTTGCTCCAACCCAGTTGCTTAATAAGAAGCACTTACTGCTCAAGTAACACTTCTGCTTCACTTTAGTTGTCTCGCTCGTTAAGATTTTGAACCCTTATTGCTTATTTTAGTCTTAAACCACTGTATCCTTGGTCTTTAACTGCTCCTAATTAGCAATAACATGCATTTCTCCATTTAGCTTGTTACCATTTACACTTGTATGTATTTATCATGCACTATTTGGTGTAATTAAATAATTGGAAGGAAAGTGAAGAGAAAAAAGTGAAGGACTGAGAATTACTCCTTCATTTTAGCCTTCAAATTATTTGGATGATATCCTTAGAAAGGGGAAGAAAATCTAGGATATAAGAATGAGCTGACATAGCAGAGTTAAAGCACTAACCAGCCATGAAATTAAATTATTGACGAGAATTGCTTTCTAATTAAGCAGCCAGATTAGAAAAAAAACCTACAGCCACTGCGGCCCTCCAAGACTGTGATTGAGGACCCCTGGTGTAGAGCAACAGCAGACAAAGTTTGTCCTGGAGGGTCAGAGCGGCAGCAGGATTTCTGTTCCAACCCGACTGCTTAATTAGAAACCAATTCAGATCTTTTTTAATGCCTTGGCTTGTAAGTATTTCATTCTGCCATGTCAGGTCATTCTTTTATCGTACACTATTTTAAAAAAAAATCGTGCAAATGATTTGTAGGCTGAAGTAGACTGGTAGTCTCGTGGGGCCAGAAGCGATTCTCAAATGAGAGCACACAACTGGGGGACTTCCTGTTAAAAAGTGTGTAGTGAGTTGCAGAGAAATCCACCTCTGCATAGGTCACACTGACAGGGCTCTTCCTAAAAGACCCATGGCAATTCCTCCAGTCCATGTGTTTTAAACCACTGTTGGGGTTTCAAGGGGACAGCAAAGATACTGAATAAAAAAACAACACTGAGAGAAAATAAAAAGCTAAAATTGCTGTTACCGTTTCAGGAGCTCAGTAGCACACAAGGTAACTGAAGCCTAATGACTCATTTCTATATTATAATGAACGTCGTGACAGACCACAGACCACTGCAGCTACTTGTCTGTGACGGGTTCAGCTCAAATCTGAGACGTGCCTCTGTCTGCTAAGATATCTTTCTGTCATTTGAACTACTGCTTCACAGTGTGGCATAACAACAGCAAGCAGTCACTAGATAATCATCGTGGTCTGTGGGTATACAGCATGTTGAAACACTGCGGCTCTATTCTGTGTGGGCTGCGGCCGGGGCACTTGCCTGGCCGGGACGCCTCCACACTGGGAAGACTGAGCGATCAAGTGTGGCCAGAGTGTTACCTCCCCCAAGGACACCAGATGGCAACCCCCCTGCGGTGCCTTGGACTGCCACAGGGCTTTATGGGAGTTGGAGTTTGGTGCAGCCCTGTTGGGATTCACAGGCACTGCCAGGGGGTGCTGCAGCAGGAGCTGCTGAGCCCTTATGGACAGTTCTTCTGAGTCATCAAGCACCTGGAGCACTTCTGGGTGCCTTATTAAAGGAGCCAGCAGCCACTACTCAAGGAGCCAGAGTCGGGAGGAGGACGACAAAGCTTGACCAGAGTAGTGGAAATGAGAAGTAAAAGAGAAACTGAAAAGAAAGTATTGTGTTTGTGCTGTGCTTTGGACTGTGTTGTGCCTGTGGGAAACGGGGAAGACGTTTCCCACGAGGAAAAAGAAAATAATAAACTAGTGTGTGCCTTGAACTTGTGTCCCATGCTTGTCTGTGACAGGTTCAGCTGGCGGTGCCAGCCTGATTGGTCCACATCTGGTATGATGTGTGCATTGCCAGTTAGATAGTAATGTGAACTCACTTCAGTTATTCGTTTAGATGTGCTGCCTTGTCTGTGTACCTGCTGGTGTTGTTCGGCAGATTTGTTGATTCTGTTGTTTTAAGTATTGAAATCTGCACCTTCGGTGACATTTCGTTATCATCTTTCTTAACGGCAGTCCTTTTGATGGAATGGGACACACCATTTACTTCAAATTCTTATTTTGCATTTTCATAGCTGCCAGTTCTTCCAAACTTACACCAACTCGCACAGGATTGCCATGACTGTGCATAAGAGAGGGCACACACGGCACTTACGGCAACATATTGTTCACTTTTACCACTCATCCATGGAGGTCTTTGAATGCCAATGTAAGATCTCACATTACTGAAAGGATTTTTCCTTGCATCAGGTTATGTTTATACTTAAAGTGTGTAATGTGCTCTCTGAACACGTGACATGCATTTATATGTCTGACAGGGTTTTATGAAGAAGTCTTTCTGACTGCAGATGGTTCTTCGTAAACAGAAGCTTGCTGTCTGTTGGATCAGGTTAACAAGACCACTGCTGATCTTTGCATTTCAAAATCAATGCCCTACTTTGAGTACCACCTTCATCTGGGTATTAATGGTCAAAGAATTAAACAGCATTGAAGTTTGTCTCCTCATGGCTCTGTTTTTTTTTTAAATAATGGCTCCTGCTAGTGTTTGCTGTTTGTGATGCAGGATTGCCCGGCTATTCTGAAGAAAGACAATCAGGAGAGTGTGACGTGTGACATCTTTACTGTGACCGTATACAGGTCAAGTCTTATACTTCCTAACCGTTCAAGTTTGTGAATAAGTGAATAAATAAAAAAAAATGCTCACGATTTTATTGTTAAGACTATAGGGGGCTTCGCTTGCCAACCCCTGGGTTTGGTTAACCAGATATACAATTTAAAGAGATTTTTATTTTCATGGGCATTGTTACATATGCATTATTTTCACTTTTACTTTAAAACTTCAATTAAAACAGCATTTGGAATTAACTTTTCATCAATATCGCATTGAATTTTGATTCCGTGTTTGGACTTACATCGTGATAACACGACGTATAACTGCCCGTGAGTGAATACCGTTTTTTTCTCTCTAATAAATAAACTGACTTTTTCGAATGTTTGTCCCCGTGATTTGTTAATTGTCATAGCAAAAGCTATTCTAATGGTAAACTGTAAACGTTTTAATACGAATGGCATATCAAGATCTCCTTTGGTGTTTAATGTTATCCGCGGAATATGTACTACATTACCTTTCTTGTCGCCTGTTAAAATTTTACGTTAGAATTGTTCGACCAATTTTGAATACAACTAATCTTGTCCTATTGCATAGCCCATCACTCATGCATAAATTACGCAGTAAAAGTACGATACAGTACATCCTTCTTTCAACAGTAATTTGGCTGGTGGAAGACAGGATGGTGTTAATATATTGTAAATTGATGTTTTCATCTTCCACACGATCACCACCAACAGCTTCAGCATAGTCTCTTGATACAATGATCAATTTGCTGTGTAACTGATCGACAATTTTTGCGTTAATTCATTGGACCCCATCATTTCTCGCTGCCATATTTAGATGAGTGGGTGATTCTAAACTGGGTCTTCGCAAGTGTGTGGTGTGTGTTCATAAGTAAGCCCTTTAATGGATTGGTGTCTGTCCAGGTTAAGTGCCGGAATGCAACGGATGACCGTGGTCTTGTTTGAAAATAGTTGTAAGTATGGCATGACCTGAAAGAATCTCATGGTAATAGCCTCCTTCCAAAAAGTCTCTTCAAAAAGTCACGTCTTGTCCTAAGATTTTTTTTATTATATTAGAGAGATATCCTTGGTAATGAATTCTTTTCTGTTCTTTAGCTTTGATGTAATGTCATGCATTTTGGTTTAGTTGAAGTGTAACGTTCTGATGATTGACTTTTTTCCTACATTTCCCAATGTACGATTTTGTCTCATGTCCTGACCTATTTAATTCCTACCCTTCTGGCTGTGGCCTTGGCTTTCTTTCACAATTACAATTGATCTTCTGATTCCATCTTGCTTTAAACTGCTCTCGCCCTGTGCAGTCAGTACAACAGTGAATGTCGACTAGTGATGGTCGATTTGCAGACAATTTGTTCTTTCTGAATGACTCTTTTCAGTGATTCATAGAACTTGATTCGTGAGCATGGACAAATCGATTCAGTGGAGCTCGACGGGAGTGCTAAGTCACATGTGTCCTGCGTGATGTCGTCAGTCTTTCATTTCACTCACGCTGGTAGATGTTTAAAGCACATGTGCAAGAACCCCGTGAATCATGAGTCTTGACTTATGATTCTTTAAACTTCAAACTATATTAATATCAGCAATCAAGAACTCTGCCACTGATGAGTGTCAGATTCATCATACAAGTACAATAAAGTAACAACCCATTCATATTAGAATGTACCAAGTGCTTTCTTTTGTATAGAAAAATCATTAATAGAATTGTTTTAAAATTTATATATAAACGATACAAAAACTAATATGTTTATGTCCCTTTCTACAGTCAACAAAACTGAAGCTCATAAAAATATTCTAATTTCTAACAATTATTTGCTTTCTACTTTACTGTAACACACACTTATTTACAGCTCACTGACTACACTGGCAAGAACGCCCTGCAGGAGCTGAGAGTGCCATATGTCATTTACTGGTTCTTTTGAGTTCAAACTGAGTCATTACCCAAGAACGAGTCACATGATTCTCGTTCATTTCGTTTGTAAGCGAATCATTAACCAAGAATGAGTCACATGATTCTCGTTCATTTCGTTTGTAAGCGAATCATTACCCAAGAATGAGTTACATGATTCTCGTTCATTTGATTCACGAATAAATCATTACTCAAGAGTGAGTTGCACAATTCTGATTCACTTGTTATTCTGCAGCGTAACACCCTACTTTGATTATGTGTTATCATGCTCTGTGTAGTGAAACAGGACAATGTCATATGAATTATCATCAATTTAAATATATAATTAATTATGTACATACACATATGTACACAAAATAATGTATGAATTATTAAATCCAATACCTGTGATATGATCAGAGGGATGCGCTGGACTTCTCACCTGTAACAGCCAGCCTTCAAATATATAAATGAATCAAACGAATCCTTAGGCTGTCTTAACAGGAGCCCTGGAGTTGTAGCCATTTGCTATCCAACATGTGGCTCACTTGTGTTTCTTGAATTTCTTTAATGGGCACCCACTTTTTGTCACAGGTGCAAGTAAATTCGGATTCCATCTGATCGAGGGAAATCCGCTCACTCACATCCTGGCAAGGTTTGTGCTGAACTTTCCTTTATGGGTATTAATTTATTACTTAAATGACATAAAATAGGGTGGTGAGGTGGTAGCGCTGCTGCCTCTTGGCAAGGAAGTTGGGTTTCATGTCCCAGGTCCTCCCGGCATGGTGTCTGCAGGTGATCCAGTTCCCACGGTAACTTAGTGAGAGTGTGTGTGTGTGTGTTCACCCTGTGAAGCACTAGCACTCTGTCCAGTGATTGTTCCTGCCTTGTGTTCTATGCTCGCTGGGATGGGCTCCAGCTGCCTCACATCCCTGCTCAGATTACTGTAAGTTTGGAAGATGGATGGACGGATGATAACATTACACTATTGTTTATACCTAAATAACTGTCACAGTATTCTAAACCACATGGCCTGCAGTTAAACTTACATTTACATTTTTATGTTTCTAATTAACTTTGTCCATTTTTTCCTTTGACCCCCCATATTACACACTCTTTTTTGATATTGAAATGTATTAAAGTAATGTAAGATAAGGTGCTATTAAACTCTCAGTGCCACTGACTGCTCCAGTTTTAAGTGACTTTTCTCTATTGATACACGTATTTGGCTAGTTCTTTGTTAAAACCGTAAGGCACAATGGAGGGACTGTTTCCTAACATTTTCTACCACATGACTGAACAAAAACTGTACATCGGTGAAAGAGTGCAACAGGGCCTTCTACATTAAGTAAAAGTAACAAATTAAACACAAGGCAGCCCCCTCACATGACTCACTCCCACGTACTTGAATCTCTCCTGCAGCCGTCTGCTTCACAGATCAACTCAGGCCACCATGAGGTTCGAAGAGCTCCTTTCTGAGGTGGGTGGATTCTCTTGGTTCCAGCTGAGGATTGTCCTTCTGCTTTGTATCCCAAGAATCATTCTGCCCTTCCATTTTCTTCTACACAACTTCATCTCGGCGGTGCCATCCCATCGCTGTGCACTTTACCCATCAGAGAATGCAAGCACCTTCTACACGGACGCGGAGAAGCTGAAGGGAAGCATCCCGAGAGAAGCCGACGGCTCTCTTAGCTCCTGCAGAGCCTTCTTGCCACAGCAGTCCACTAACACCTCTGAAGGACCCTCAGCACTTCTTCCTTGCCAGTATGGATGGGTGTACGATAAAAGCCAAATGACATCCACCACAGCGACTGAGGTAAGAGCATACTAAATGAAAACGTCAATGTTCGGTAATCTGAAAAAAAAAAAATTAGGGCAAAACTGAGTAAAAGTAATGACATATGCAGTATCTATATACCATATAGTGCCTTTAACCTGCCTAAATATAGTGCCTGAATCTATCTACCATATAGCGCCTTTCATTTCCATCTGTCTATCTCTCTATCATATAGTGCCTTCCATTTCCATCTATCTATCTATAATATAATGCCTTTCATTTCCATCTATCTATCTATAATATAATACCTTTCATTTCCATCTATCTATAATATAGTGCCTTTCATTTCCATCTATCTATAATATAGTGCCTTTCATTTCCATCTATCTATCTATCTTTAAGTGTTATCTCCTTATCTTCCTATCACCTCTATTTGTATCAGAAGCATTAGCTCAGTTTTTGGTAGATTTTGAGGTTTTCCCCTTTTTTCTGAGTGATACAGACACATGACATTATTTACACATTTTAAAACAAACAGCACAGGACATTGTACCGACTGGTCTCCCTCTGTGCCATTGCCTGTCTCTGACGTCCTAACTCACTTGTCCCGTTCAGCTCATATTTGGCCAGCAGCTCACTGACGTCAGTTGCATTCACAACTTCTCTGAAGTTTTCATAGCAGCTCCAATCAACATCTTCAGCTACTTCCACTTGTTTTTCTCGACACTGGCTGTATGTTCTTTCTTTTATCAGCATTTCTCCAGCTTGCTCTGACACACAAAGTGCTTTTTTCTTTCTAAATCATTAACATTCCTGATTAATTCACTCACATGTTCCAAACAAGCGTACACATTTTGGGAGGCTTTGCACTGTAAGAGAAATGTTGCACAACCTAACAGATAAATGAGTGATGGCTGTGCTGCCAATCATTTAACTGCTAAGAAAATGTCTGAAGCTCAGATGACCATACTGGAGGTAACAGGCCAGCTACAATATTTTCAGATCACATACAGTATATCTACAGGGTGGTCCAGATCTAATTATGCAGATCCAGATCGTCTGGATGACTTTGATTTGATTTGATTTGACTATGATTCCAGTTCGGCAAAAAGACGATTCTTCATGTTGTCAGTTTGCACACTTCTCGATGGTCCGGGATTTTCTATGTAATAAACGTAATAAGTTATAGCGTAATGAAAATTGCATAATTAGATCTGGCCTATATGTGTATTTTTTCATTTTTATTACTATTTCATTTAATATTGTTTTTTATATCAGTATACTGCTGCTGGATTATGTGAATTTCCCCTTGGGATTAATAAAGTATCTATCTATCTATCTATCTATTGTCAACGGCACCCGGGCACAGACAGGCAGACATCTTGTTTTGCACAAACCACCACACGTTTATTTACACTATATACAATTGTTTGGTCACAAAGACCCCAGTCCTTTGGTCACACAGACCCACACAAGTGCACAAACCCCTTCCCAAAGTCCTGGCCTCACTATGCCTTGCTTCAGGCCGCCTTCATCCTCTCTGCTCCTGCCTTGTCCTACTTCCACCCGACTCCAGCCTCGAATGTATGAAGGACGGCCCCTTTTATAGAGTGCCCGGATGAGCAGCAGGTGTTCCCGGCATTCCTCCGTTGGCCACGCCCCAGCGTGGCGGAAGTGCCGGCTGTCCTCCTGACAGCCCTCCGGGTAACACCAAAGGTCTTCCCCCCAGCACTTCCTGGTGTGGCGGAAGTGCTGGGGCAACAAGTCTCCAAGACATCGGGCGCCTCCTGGCGGTGACCACGGGCCCCTACAGGGGAAAGGCTTCCATGCCCTTGACCCGTGGACCCCAAAGCAACCCGGAAGGCAAACCCCACGTGATCCAGGCAGGGCTCTGACCCTCTTCCGGTCCCTCCTGGCATCCCTGACACTATCTGTTTTACAAGCATTCACTGTTCTAAAACAGCATGATTGTGAATTTATGACAGTGCGGCCATTAAATATTCCTGTACACTGAAACAATTGATATTGACAGATAAAACACAGCTTAAATGTGGAAATAAATATTCGTAGTATTACCTGTATCAATTTTTTTTACTGTGAAAATGTACAATTTATTTAAAGTATTTTTTATAGGATTTTTGTTCAGTGCCTCTAGAATGGACAAGCTGCCTGTCCCTGTCAGTCCATGTGCTGTTGTAACTTAGTGGCTGCTGTCACTCCCTGCAGTGGACATACTGAGCGACATGGTGGCCAGTTTATCATAAACAATGGTGGGGCTGGGCACAAAATGAAACGCTTCAAAATAAATAATAATACAACAGTAACAGCAATACTCATCAACGTTATCAAACTGGTGTAGCATAGGACACACAGACACCGCAAAATAAAACTAAATGACGGCAGCAGGATTGCAACTAAAGGCTGATTATTAAGGCTGATTTAAATCAAAGTCTAAGCCTCTCTTAAGTGAGCTTATATTAAAACCTGCACTATAACTCTGCAAATACTGTCCTCTGTTGTGACAGATGATTATGCTCCTGGCAGGCCCACACCTAGGAAATTCTGGGCCCCGGGCAGCTGACAGAGTTCGGGCCCCTTTCGTGTTTCAAATATGTGCGTATATTTTAAAACGGCACTTAATTTCGAAAACCTGGTTTTTGACGAAGGGTTTTCAAAGTCAATGGTTAACTAGGAAGAGTTTATTCTGAAAAACTCATTCTGAATATAAAATATCTCTCCATATTGTGTAAACATCATGGTAATCAGCAGTTACTGGCTGGTGGGTTAATCCCTTAACGCTTTGCTGACCATTTTCTAATTTTAATATTTGAAAAATCATCAATGACTTTATGAAAGGGGCGGCACGGTGGCGCAGTGGCGCAGTGGTAGCGCTGCTGCCTCGCAGTTAGGAGACCCGGGTTCGCTTCCCGGGTCCTCCCTGCGTGGAGTTTGCATGTTGTCTCCCCGTGTCTGCGTGGGTTTCCTCTCACGGTCCAAAGCCATGCAGGTTAGGTGGATTGGCGATTCTAAATTGGCCCTAGTGTGTGCTTGGTGTGTGGGTGTGTTTGTGTGTGTCCTGCGGTGGGTTGGCACCCTGCCCGGGATTGGTTCCTGCCTTGTGCCCTGTGTTGGCTGGGATTGGCTCCAGCAGACCCCCGTGACCCTGTATTCGGGTTCAGCGGGTTAGACGATGGATGGATGGACTTTATGAAAGCTTATGGTATTTGCAAGTTCATGTTCAATGGATAACGTTGCGAGACCATTCAGCCTCTGATTATTTATAATTGCAAGTTTGCTGAATGATCTATCCCCTTGTGCCACAGAGACAGGGCAAAAGAGAGACAACAAAATATCCTCAACGCTACGCATAGTTCTGGATATATGCCTTCAAGTCCAAGCTCAAATATCAAGTTTAGTAAATCAAGACAACTGTTACCACAATCTTTGAAAGTCGCAGCATTGAATGAGTAACCTCCGCGATTCGCGAAGGCAAAAGGTGGAGACTAAACATAAACATTGCCGCAACGCCACCGGCACTCATTCCGACTTGCATATGTTATCTTGATGACGCACACGGGACAGCCTTTATGAGAATGCCGCTGAAGCTGTCGGTCTTGCATTTTTCCCACGGTTTGACGAATGATGGAAATGGAGTTCAAACTCAAAGCAGCTAGATCCGAGATCGTACCCACCGGCGACCGCTCTATGACGTCGACGCGCCCCTTCTTGATAATGAAGGACCTAACGAGAAAAAAAAAACTCGAAAAAGGTCGGGCCCCTGACAAGTATCATGGTTGTCCCCCCCAAAGGTGCGGGCCTGCTCCTGGCAGACTAGAAGTTCTCTACAGCCAGAAAGCTGATGGCCTACATTGCCTGGATGGTGATATTGCATTATTTACGTACTTCAGTGAGAATGTGGGAAACAGTAATCATGTGTAAATGTTGATCATTACACTTTTTATATTTCAATTTCATTGAATATTATGATTATATTAGATTGGTCAGCCCAGATCAATGGCCTAAATATAATTTATAAGGTTACAGTTTATGGGATTGCATAGTAAACATTTTAATGATGCTGTCATCATCATGCTGGCAGGTTAAATAAAGAGCTACCCAAGCTTACACTTGTTTATTTCGCTATTCAAAAATATATATTTTTTTTTACTTATGTGAATAAAATTTCATCTTTTTACTGAAATGTGAAATGCAAAAGGAAAAAAAATCTGCCAATATTGCCCAGTTGCGATAAGTTTTCTGTCATATGACGCCTCAAATGCGCTCTTTTCTGAACAAGTCTTGCAGACACCTTTGAGCGCTCGCTTTCAGGAGCTGAACACTTCACAGATGCCTGCACTGCAAACAATTTGAAGCCAGCATGGAGCTGGTATTCACGGTTATTTATTAGGTCGCAGCTGTCGGATGAATTCGTTTTCCTTAACTTTGCAGATTCAGGGTAGACATCAGTTGACGGCCATATTGGATTTAAATCACACTTTAAACTGCAGTCTGGATGGGGCCTCTCTGGGCTGTAAAGCCAAACACAGTTGGTTTGAGCTTCTCAACTCATTTTTACCACCACAACTTACCTTTACATAGCATTTTTCTTGCTACTCAAAGTGCTTGGTCAGAGGGGTGCCACTTCAACCACCACTAATGTGTAGCACCCACCTGTATGATGCGACGGCAGCCATTAATGCGCCAGTACACTAATCACCATATATTAGCTGTTAGGTAGTGAAGTGGTGAGGGAGATAGTTAGCCAATTAGGTACAGGGGAAGATCAGGGGGCCAGAATGTCTAGGGCGAGGTGGACAATTTAGCCAGGACATAAGGGTATACAATACTCTTTACAGAGGATGCCCAGGGGTGTTTTATGACCACAGAGTGTCAGGACCTCAGCTTTGCATCTCATCTGAAGGACAGCGCCATTTTTACAGCACTGCACTGGGGCATTGGGATCCACATTCAGGCCACAGGGTAAGTAGCCCCCGGTGGCCTATTGAACACATCCTCCAGCAGCAACCCAATATTTTCCTAGATGGTCTCCCATCCAAGTACTGGCCGGGCCTGAACATATTTAACTTCAGGTGGAAGACCTGATCTGAAGTGCATGCAGGAAAGCAGGACAATGAACATCAATACCCTGGACAGACATGTACTGCTGTTACTTTCGAAAACTCTTTGTTGGCAAGGTGTTATGAACTGCGTTATGAAAAGATTTCAAAAGGTCGTATACAAATAAGGCATGGATGTGTAGGCGGAGTGGTGGCTCTGAGGCAAAGGATCTGCACTGGCAATCGGAAGGTTGCCGGTTCAAATTCCATAAATGCCAAAAGAGCAAGGCCTTTAACCTGCCATTGCTGAGCGCTTTGAGTAGTGAGAAAAGTGCTATATAAATGCAAAGAATTATTATCCATCCCTCCCTCCATTATCCAACCCGCTATATCCTAACTACAGGGTCACGGTGGTCTGCTGGAGCCAATAGAATTATTATTATTATTAAGCTATTCTCATTTAACAATTTTGTATTTATATTTCATAACATAAAAAATTGCCTCCCTTACCAAAGCTGCCCAGTGTCACTCACTCATAACCTTACCCCACATGCTGGCTCTGTCCCTTATCCATGCATTTCAGTTACTCCATCTGAACTAGTGTGGTGCTGAGGTGTCACCCGTCGGAGGGCCGCACTCAGGTCCTAATCTGGGATCCTGAGTTGGTTTGTCATGTGGTAGGTGCGGCAATGCGCTGTATCAGCGTGTGCTCCTAACGTCTCTCTCTCTCTCTCGTGGGAAGCTGGACTCTGTCCCGTTGAAATGATATGCAAGGCAGGGTCTGCCCCAGTTAATCACAGGGCACAATCATGTAGATAGATAGATAGATAGATAGATAGATAGATAGATAGATAGATAGATAGATAGATAGATAGATAGATAGATAGATAGATAGATAGATAGATAGATAGATAGATAGATACTTTATTAATCCCAAGGGGAAATTCACATAATCCAGCAGCAATATACTGATACAAAGAAACAATATTAAATTAAATAGTAATAAAAATGAAAAGAATTAAAATAAAATTAATGTTCGCATTTACTCCCCCGGGTGGAATTGAAGAGTCGCATAGTGTGGGGTCTCCTCAGTCTGTCAGTGGAGCAGGACAGTGACAAAAGTCTGTCACTGAAGCTACTCCTCTGTCTGGAGATGATCCTGTTCAGTGGATGCAGTGGATTCTCCATGATTGACAGGAGTTTGCCTAGTGCCCGTCGCTCTGCCACAGATGTTAAACTGTCCAACTTTAATCCTACAATAGAGCCTGCCTTCTTAACAAGTTTGTCCAGGCGTGAGGCGTCTTTCATCTTTATGCTGCCACCCCAGCACACCACCGCATAGAAGAGGGCACTCGCCACAACCGTCTGGTAGAACATCTGCAGCATCTTACTGCAGATGTTGAAGGACGCCAACCTTCTCAGAAAGTATAGCCTGCTCTGAGCTTTCTTACATAGAGCATCAGTATTGGCAGTCCAGTCCAATTTGTCATCCAGCTGCACTCCCAGGTATTTATAGGTCTGCACCCTGTGCACAGTCACCTCTGATGATCACGGGGTCCATGAGGGGCCTGGGCCTCCTAAAATCCACCACCAGCTCCTTGGTCTTGCTGGTGTTAAGGTGTAAGTGGTTTGAGTCACACCATTTAACAAAGTCCTTGATTAGTTTCCTATACTCCTCCTCCTGCCCACTCCTGATGCAGCCCACAATAGCAGTGTCATGTAAAGACCCCAACTCCCTCATATGGGATCAGTTTAGAGTCGCCAAATAACATGGCCCACAAATCTTTATACAGATGGACCCTGAAGTACCTGAAGAAAGCTTGAGTTAAACCCTGAGCCTTGGGCCTGTGAGGCAGCAGTGCTAACCACAGGACCATTAAGCTGTGCCATCTGTTGTGAATAAATGATATGGAGGCTCTTGTTGTAATCCAGAGAGGTGCCAAGTCAAAAGAAAACAGCACAGAGAATGGACAAACAAATGGAGAATGCAAATCACAGCACAAACAGATACATAACAATAACCCTCTCTGGGCTTACATCTATTGGCTCCTATCAACTCCTGAAAATGCAGGGTGGCTTCTCCACTTTCTCATCTATCTGGACACTTTATTACTTCACCTTCTGTCTTCTTAACTCTGTTACCTCTTTGTGCCCTGCCAGTCCAATGCCCTGCCTCTGTGACACATTTAAACCCCGTGCTAGGTCAGTTCACATGAGCCCCCTGATTATTGCCAGGGTAGCCATTACATAATAAAAAGCCTGGTATACTGTAGTGCCCTCTGGTGGCTGCAAATAGAAGTGCACCCCTGTGTGAAATGAGCACAGATGATGCTCATCCTGAAGGACTTGAAAATGTTCTTTTCTGGGATCTGCAAATATGGCACGTTTTGGGTTAGGGTTGTAAGTGAGACAAACAAGGGAAGGTCAGCAACCAGAAAAAAATAAGAATATTATTAAAAAATATTTCAAATGTGTACAGATTAATGGGGTGGCACGGTGGTGCAGTTCTGCCTTGCACCCTGTGCTGGCTGGGATTGGCTCCAGCAGACCCCTGTGACCCTGTGTTAGGATATAGTGGGTTGGACGATGACTGACTGATGACTACAGATTAATATAAAAAAATTGAAACCACATCTTTTTTTTTTTTATTTTATTTTATTTTTTTTCTCCAGCTTTTTTTTTGTTTTTTCTGTCCACCCTGGCCATCGGACCTTACTTATTCTATGTTAATTAATGTTGACTTATGTTTATTTTTTATTGTGTCTTCTATTTTTCTATTCATTTTGTAAAGCACTTTGAGCTACATTTTTTTGTATGAATATGTGCTATATAAATAAATGTTGATTGATTGATTGATCTTCTAAAAAAATGTAAATAGTACACTGAGACTTCAAAGGCCTGGGTCTCAAGAAGGTGTCTACTCTTCCTCCCATATGTGAACTGTGCAGCGATTGTGGGTGATTTGTCATCTCACTAAACTGATAGCAGGCTTTAAAAAACAAATTTGGGCCTCAGAGCTCTAGTGAAACAACCTGGCTCCTAACTCCATAATCAGCTTCCATAAGCCTGAAGATAAATAGGTAAAGCTTTTAAAACTCATAGCTAAGAAAGGGAGAGGTTAACCGTGAAAAGCCCTGGCCAAAAATTACACAACAATGATTTTTTCATCTATTTAAAGATTTTGTTTTCGAAAATTCAGAACCAAAAATAAAAGCAAAACTGTGTCAAAAGGGAAATGCTTAAAAAGGCAAACCTGAAAAGAGAACAAAGCTATTCCGTCATCTAGAATCTTAATCCGAATTAAAGCCAGAGTTCCGTAAACAAAACAATATTCAGAAAGAAGCACTTACAATGATGTGATCCATGAAAGGGAGCTGATAAACAAAAGTATACACTAATGTCACCATGTCAGCACTGAGGCTTGGGACAGCCCCACAGCTACAGCATTACGGAGGCCCCGTCCCCTTAGGCTCAACATAAACAGAACAGAGTACCAATTACAACATAGGATAATATTATTGAATTATATAAAACATAAAAGAGAAAAACAAAATACAATAAATAACAAAATTTACAAAATAATATCCACATCTAAACAAGTAGATTAAATAAAAGGAGAAGAAGAAGAAGACTAAGCTAGTGATGAAACCCTGGCTAGAGCACTACAATGGGTCGGGAACACCATTATGATGAGTTGAGACGAAGTAGTGGCAGCTTCTGCCTGGTGCCAGTTTACTAAAGCAGCCCTGAATTGCTGTTATTCTGGGCAGCCTGTTATGTTTGGTGGCAGTAAAACCACCATTGGTGCCAGCTCTTTCCCACACATTCTCTGTTAACCTTTAAACCCAATATACCATCCGTCCATTAATCCATTATTTAACTCTCTTAATCCTGTTCAGAGTTATGGAGACTGAATATCATAACAAATTAAAAACAAAGGCATTAGGTCATCTTGCAATGTCTCTCCTTCTCCAATTTAAAATTAAAATGTTTACGTGAGTTTTATTGGTGTCAGCAATAAAAAGAAACCAGATCATCAACTGCCCCACATAAGAGAGCCTGACTCTGATTGTTGGCCTCTGCTATTATTTCTAAAGTCGTTCAGTGTGATTCTCTCCTTTTTGTTGGCAGTGGGATTTGGTGTGTGATAATAAAACACAGAATCAGGTCCTGGCAACGTACTTCTTCATTGGCGTCACCCTGGGAGCGATCATTTTTGGATATTGCTCAGATAAGTATGTTCCTTCTTGTTCTGTTTGTTTTCCTGCTCTTGTCTGTACTTCACTATTTGCAGGCTGGGTGTTCTCTGGATGCTAAGGTATCCATACATTTTTTTCAAATGCCTTCTGAAATTAAAAAAAAAATGCTTTCATTTTTCTTCTACAACTCTCATTATAACAAAGAAGCCATTCAGCAGGACATGTTGGCTTTAGATTCATTTTCTTAGTACAATTCTTTCTCCACCACTAACTTGTGGGTTGCCACTGGTGGGTCACGGTTTGCCATTGCTGGATCACAAATAGGTTGCCTAAACAATCGATAGCACTGCACAATATGGTTCTTGGTTTCTAAGTGAGCTGGTTTCATGAAGAGGAACGACTCCATCCTGCTCGACTGATTACACTCATTTCAAAAAGGGGGCAGTTTGCTTTGACTGATATTGGGTAGTCAATGAATTTAAAAAAGGCAAAACTGGGTCACAGGGCCATAAAGCTTGAGGAGCACTGCCTTAATGAAATAAGTGCAGACCTACTGGAATAAGTGGGCATTACACTTTGTTTAATGGAAAATTCTGGCAACTTGAGGGGCACAAGTTCAACGCCCAGCTCACTTCCTGTCTGTGAGAAATCTGCACATTCTCCCATGTCCATGTAAGTTAACTGCAGTTCTTTAGTTTCCTCCCACATCCCATGATGTGCAAGTTAGGGTGACTTGTGATTCTGTCAAATTAAGAGAAATGTGAAGATGCGCGGCAGCATTCCACCCCATTTCTTTTCCTTTCTGTCAGGATATTGTTACCAACGTGAGATTCATTTGTTTCTAATGTCCTGTTTGTAGAACATCCCATCTAAATTAAGAAACAAAGCATTCATCGCTTGTATCCAGCAGGGGGCGCTAGCTCCCTTGTTGGAATAAGCTCTTTTGTAATTGTGGCATGTTACATACATAACCCAAAACTATATACACGGCCCCGGCACAGACAGGCAGACATGTTGTTAATTCACCACCACACGTTTATTTACAACTATTTACAGAACAAAGTCCGTGCACACAAACCCCCACAAAGTCCTGGCCACTCAACGCCTTCTCTTCGGGCCGCCTCCACTCTCTCTCTCTTGCCTTGTCCTGCCTCCACCCGA
Source organism: Polypterus senegalus (assembly GCF_016835505.1). Classification (NCBI taxonomy): domain Eukaryota; kingdom Metazoa; phylum Chordata; class Cladistia; order Polypteriformes; family Polypteridae; genus Polypterus; species Polypterus senegalus. The sequence goes on along the minus strand of NC_053169.1, from coordinate 86,315,914 downwards.
CTCCAGCCTCGAATGAAGGGAGACGGCCCCTTTTATTTCATCCTAGATGGGCTCCAGGTGTTTCCCGGCACTCCTCCCTGGTCAGGCCCCAGTGTGGCGGAAGTGCGGCTGTTCTCCTGGAAGCTCTCCGGGTGTCCCTGCTCCTCTTCCTCCCCAGCACTTCCTGGTGTGACGGAAGTGCTGAGGTCCAGGGTCCCCAAGGCATTGGGGCGCCCCCTGGCGGTGACCACGGGTCCCTACAGGGTTGGGCTTCCAAGCCCTCTACCCGTGGCCCCCAAAGCAACCAGGATGGCGGCCCCCACGTGATCCAGGGCGGGCATAGACCCTCTTCCGGTCCCTCAAGGCGTCCCGGCCGGGTCGTTGCCCCGGGCATCCCTGACAATAGATATAATATAAAAAGGCGATACCCCTCCTGTATTGATATGGAGGTAAGAAATTACATAGGACAGCAGTTCTCAAACTGTGAGGCACGCCCCCCTGGGGGAGCGCTGAAGCTGTACAAGGGGGCATTTTTATTTCAGATTTAAATTTGCAAGCATACTAAATAATCACAACAAATGCATTATAACTAAAATTAAAATAAAACATTTCTAAGGCATAGATCTAATGACTAACTGATGAGCGGCGCCGCTGCTGTTGCTTTTATAGTCGCGTATTTTCAATCCAGAAAATTCAAGACGTATCTGTATCTGTCGCGAACATTCGAGTAACAGTAGATCAGGTCATAATGCGGTGCGACTGCACCACATTGGCAGCGAAGCCAATATTGCCAAATTGAGTTAAATAATTTACTGCGTATTGGGTTATTTTCATGATACAACTAACAGCGGTATAATATTTGTCAGACGAAAATACGTTCGTCTCGCGCAGATTGATTTCATCGGTGTCCTCGTTTACGAGATTTTTAAAACTGAAAACATATTTAATCATTTCTTTTCATAAAAAAATAATTAAATAAGAATAAATAATTTATTCTTTGTTTTTTGGATTAGAATTACTACCAAAAACCACACAAGGAATTTGAACAGTTATTAAAGCACTTTAAAAAAAAATAAATTGCAAATATTTCATTGAAGTTAGCCGAACACATGCAAATCTTATGGAAGTAAAAATGATAGGATACCGCGACACCGCACGAGTATCACACCTTTGTTAGTTTGTATCATGGGTTATTCTCATTTATCTTATATTATGCAGGGGGCGCAGAATTATTCCAGGTAGAAAAGGGGGGGCGTGAAATACGAAAGTTTGAGAACCGCTGATATAAGAGATATAATTGAGCTTTCTTTAATGGCGGTTTACACGGCATAACAGACGACGAATCCATGACAAGTCCTTTCGAGTAGTGGGGGCCCGATGTGTAGAGTCTGCCATTTTCGTCGCTGCGCTGGAAGGATTTTCAGGATCGGATGACGTTATCTTCCATCCATCCGTCGGCTTCAGAGGTGTGCCGGGCAATGTTCCAAGGCTTAATACCCTTTCTCCATGTGCAGGCCCCTACTTAGGTAAATCATGCCATTCCAAACAAGAAAAAAAGAAGGTCCAATTTGCAGTTGTCCTTAACTTGTCTTTGTCTTAAGATGCTTGCCCAGCAGTTCTAAATGCTGGGCCTTTGTACAAAATCTGGCTTTGTGTTAGTTGTACATTTGAGAAGAAAAGAAAAGCAGATTTAAAATATTTGCACAGACCACAGTGACATATTAAACTTATATTCTAATTACATTACTGTCCACCATTTTAGAGCTGTAAAAGAGTGAAAAGAGTAGGCCACTAACTTGGAATGCTGGAGGACACTCCTTATATATTAAATACGAGTTTTACAAACACAAGGCCTCACTTGATGGTCTGGACTGACATAGTACCTCAACAGAACCTTGGCTTTAAGTTAGTCATAATCGGCAACAACCTGCTGATCAAGGTCATAATAGGCCGGCTGAACCAGTCCTCTCAAGGATGGTGCTGGTATGTGCGCCCAATCCATATTCACCTGGTGATGACAAGTAGTGGTGTGTTCAAACACAGAAGTCGGTCTCAATGTCATCATCTGGGTGCAACGAAAGTGATATCTTGGACAGCCTCAACAGTCGTTCCTGTTGGAGGAGAACACCTGCCTGGTTTTGTACCTCAGCTATTGCCCGACCTGGACCTTAACAGCCCGGATCTCTGCTGCCATGGCCTGCGCAATCATAGCTATGCCGTATTGCTCTGTCAAAAGTGACTTCAATTCACCCCTTGATATCTGTGTAAATTTAATATCACAACTTGAATGCAGGTTTTTCTTTTGTTGAAATGTTTATACATTTTTTGGCCCAGCAGATACAGCAGATAACCCCAGATGGGGTAGCCTGTCAGATATTAAACTGAAAGGAACTCGACCGCAGACACGAGTGAACCACGAAAAAGCCAAAATGCAAGGCTGGACATGACGCCAATAAAACATCAGGCTGGACAGGCAAAAAGTGAGATGGACTGTGGAGTGGACCAACAGGGCTAAAATACTAAAGGGGAAGAGGACATAATGTATAAGAAAAACCCGAGCAGTGCTTGAGCTAACTAATCCTGGTGTCGCTTTAGATTTTCAACTTCAAGCATCACCTTGAAAAGCAAACAACAAGATGTCTTCCATTCTCCTCAAAATTCATTTGTGGGACTTCCATGGAAAATGTTAGTGCGATGTAATCATTTGTAAGTTGCTAAGTGAATAAATATAAATGTCTAGACAGTGGCAAGCTGAAGGAAGCCAGATTCAAGTAGAGTATGTTTGTTTCGAGTACGCTTTGTGCACTAAAATGACTTCAGTTTATAAGGATGGTACAGCAGAGAGTGTAGTAGTGTGTATGGCGTGAGTGCAGAGCCAGTTGTTCACCTATGTGCGTTTTATACTTTTGTTGTCAGACAAACTGCCCCCAAAAAAAAACCTCAAATCATGTCAAGCACATTTTCTTCTTAAGCCATTCCCTTTCATTTTATTAGCCAGTGGCGTGTAAAAGGTGATAGCTTATTGTTTGCCTGTTATTTCTTTATTTTAACAGTTCTTCCATGACATGAGCACTTTGAGAAAGTACCCAAGTAAAAATATCATTCAAAAGGTACTGATGTAGGCAAATTGGAGTGCAAAACCAACTTGAGGACCCCAACTGTAGAGACCACTCAGCCAGCATTGTGACAACAGAAATGAGATGTCTGTATGAGTATAAAGTACCAGCCTACATGGTATATGTTACTAAATCTTTTCTTCAAATGTCTTCTCTTAAAAGGTTTGGACGGAAGGCGATGCTCCTGGTGTCGCTTGTTGCTTCTGCGATTTTTGGGACGATGTCTGCCTTCTCAGTTTCCTACGTGATGTTTGCAGTAACCAGGACCCTGTGTGGCGTGGCCTTGACTGGCATGTCGATCATTTGCATAGTTCTAAGTAGGTAATATTATTTTTATTTTTAGTAGTACACACTTTGCAGTCTCACTCTTTCTTTTTATTTACATACGAATAAGATTAAGAATATGGTCCCAGGAGTCGTGCGCCACCATGCCATCCGTCCAGTGAATGTCACTAAATATGAATTCACTCCACACACTAGAAATCCTGATATTTCTATAAACAAGAAGCAGAAGCTCTATTACAAAACAACGAACCACTGAGGACCAGGCCTTGAGCTGGGAGTGGAGATATTTTGAACTAACGCAAGAAATACAAATACATATAATGAGAAACAGAGTAGCTTTGTCATTTCGTGGCACTTTATAAAGTCGAACACCATATTTAGAAAGATTGCTAGTGGCATGGAGGAGAAACTTCAGCAAAGATGGCACGTCTATATTATTGTGCTGTTAAATACAGACAGACTCATTCATAAGTGACCATCGCCTTTTTGTGACAGCAGGACTCCTAACATCGGTGGCCATTCATGGACTTGAACGGCTTAAATAAAAAGTCACCCAGTGCTTACCTGGCACGTGTCCTGCACGCTTCTTACCGGAGAGGCCTTACAAACAAAAAGCCGTTTGTGCACATTGAAAATTCTTGTACAGCCTGGCCATTTTATCTCCCACTCAGCTGTTTGTTTCTTATTGTCATCCATTGAACTTAGCGATGATCATAAAGGCTTTCCAAACAAAGTTCACATTTTTTAGAACTTGACAGGTCAGCTTGTTCACTTTCTTTTGGAGCAGGAACTAAATGAAACATCAAAGTAGGCAGATAAGGGAGCCCAAAGAGAATACACAACTACTCCATTGTATACTTACCACTGCCAAGCAATGGTGACATGGAACTAAAAAAGGTGAGACGTGGAGCGGGAAGTTGAGAAGCCGGCTTCATTTCTAATAAGACACAAAGAAAAGTTGGACTGAGTGTCTTTAATTGCTCCTTTAAAACTACTTTTAACAGCAGATATTTATTTCTGTAGGTTTTAGTGTTTGAACCTTGTTTGGGAAAGATTTGAAATTATTTTATCCATTCATCCATCCATCCATTATCCAACCCACTATATCCTAACTACAGGGTCATGGGGGTCTGCTGGAGCCAAACCCAGCCAACACAGGGTGCAAGGCAGGAAACAAACCCCGGACGGGGCGCCAGCCCACCGCAGAATTATTTTCTTTTTCCTGTTTATTATTTACATGACGTGAATCACCTGTCTTGTGACTGTGACATCACAGGAACCTCTAGTATAAATACGGCCGTGGCACGAGTCGAGATTATCCTTCAGTTGGATAAAAAATAAACAGCAATCTTAAGTATTAGTTCATTTCGATTCTCCATAGGCCAAGTGATATTTTCTTTGCCTTTGATTTTGATTTTTGGTTCGCTCCAGTGCTTTGGTTCCCCAATTTATTTTGAAATTCCTGTGTAAAAGACAGGGGGTGCCACTGAGCCCCAAAACTCCAGGCACACCACACTACTCAGTCAGATCAGGTCAGGTCAGGTTGGGAAGCATGCACTGGTATGGCGAGTTGCCGTGTCCACCACACGATGAAACAGCTTGGGATCCCGGTTTGTAACCCCCCAGGCAGACACGCAGTTCAGTCCCACACTCCGGAAATGACCCTCTATCTGCTGCAGCCAGGTGTTATGTGGGCATCCCCTTGGCCTGGTCCAGTCACTCTGGTCCTCAATAATGAGGGTCCTGTGAGCCGGATCATCCTGTGGCAATCGCACCACATGGCCGTAGTGCCGTAAGTGACGCTCCCTCATAATGCAGATCGTGTGCCTCATTCGGGACTCTGTGAATAACATAAAGTCAAACCAGCGGTACCCAACTGAAGAGACACAGTACCGAAGGAGTCCAGTCCTCGTCTCAGGTCACTGGATAGCATCCATGTCTTGCAACCGTATAGCAAGACAGGAAGCACCAGGACTCTAAAGACTTGGACCTTTGCCCTTTTGCACAGATAATGGGAGCGCCACACACCCCTTTCCAGTGACCTCATGACTCGGGTCTACTACTAGTAAGTCCTAGGTGCACAATAAAGGTTTTTATTTTCACAAAATACGTCAAGCATGATAAAGAGCCCCACTCTCCCTGTACGGCTCAGTGTCTGTGAACATTTCACGCATACACAGGGCTGCTTACCTTCTCAGGATGTTATTGAACTCGTTCGTTACTGTTGGACCACAAGGCCTGGTTGCCCCCACAGCATAAAACTTATAATGGCCTATTTGTTCATAGACATCTACTCAAAGAATTATAGAATTATAAATAGTTGTTATTTGCTCTATTAAGTATTGTAACATTTGCCCATTATTTGTCTACATTATTTTCCTTTTTCTCATTCCTTTTGAATTTTTTCACTGTTTCATATAACTTTTGTTTCTCATTATTGACTTTTATTGGACGTAGTTAGAAGTTTATTGTGAATAATTGTTCACAAAGTCTAAACAGCACTTTTATTTATGAAATTTACTTCAAATCAATACTCGAATGCCTACCCTGTCCTCTCATAGCACTGAGCATACGGCGGGAACCACCCATGAGTAGGACGGTAGCCCACGTCACGTCACTCGATATAAACGCACACCTTTAGATGATGGGCAAAAATGTACATCTTCTTTAATATTTCTGGTAAAAAGTTTCAAAATGAGTCTTTCAGAGACAAAGTCAGGAAGGGCCATGTTGCTCCTAATTGCAGTGGCCGTGCTCTGTGACCGCTCATTTCACAGGCACAGACGTCTTAACGTGCAGTATGGGCACAGGCTGGGGAGCCCCAGGAGCACAGAGGCCCACAAGGTTACTGATACCTATGTATGTTTCTGTGTTGCTATCAAAACAGGGGTCTCAGCGCACTACTTTGCCTGGGGGCCTATGATGCTGGCAAGCCTAACATACGGGCATACATACATGCGGTGAAGCTGAATCCCCTCCAGCAGCAGAACCTTTTGTTCTTGTGCCCAGCGCAATTCCTCTTGGCAAAACTGGACTCAGCCCCCCACCCCAATCCGACGCTCCTGGCCTCATTTACCACACGTGCAATTCAGTTCAGCTGGACGCAGGCTTCCCAAACACATTAAGCCAAGGACTCGAGTTCATTACTTCAGCTGGAAAAAATTATCTTGGCTCTGCAGAGACACATCTTCACAAGACCGCTGGCTGTGTCTTCCGAAATTTAAAAGCAACTTTAACCCCTTCGACCTGCTACTGCTCTTGTGTCCTCTCCAGATTGCTTGCAGTCAGGGGAAGTGTGGCAGGGCAATGATTGGTACTGCTACCTCACTGTTTCAGCAGCCTGGGTTCCAGTCCCATCTTGGTCACTGTTGTCCACATATATTCAAATTTGAAGATATAATAAAACAAGAAATCATGTCTTAAAGTTAGAACCTTTTACTATTAGAAGCCAGGCAGGAGAAGAATTGTTCTATGTGTCATTTTAATATTTCGTTATGAAGGAGGAACACTCACCACACAAGCAGTCTGTTACAGCATGGTCACACAAACAAAAGGTAGACGTTCATTTTATAAACTATTGAATGTGCATACAGTGTCAATCGAGGCATATATTTCATACTCTGATTGGTTAGACGACATGAGGTGTTCAGCACAGAGCATAACCATCCTAAATAAAAGTCTTTCTCCATCATATCCTTGTTCTTCAAAATCTCCTAGTTTAGATCTCCACATATGTGACAACCGTCCAGTTTTATAGTTTACAGGAAATCTGCCGATTTCTTAATCATCCATTTGGTGTATTACATCAGCCTGCTTCTGGTACATCCTACACTGTAAAAAATGTCGGTAAATTTAACGGTACAAATGCTGTAAATGGTGAAGGTAAATGACCTTTTCTGAAAAAAAGGAAAGTTACCTTATGTTCTGCTAAAAATTACCTGTATATCTTAAACAATAAATTTCATTATTTTTTACAGCCAAGTTCTGTAAAATCAATATTTTTCTACCTTCAAAATATGCTAAATACCGTTTATTGATGCATTACAGTTATACTGAAAAAAATCTGTTAATTTTACAGTGTAAAACTGTTAAATAACGAAGGTAAACAACCGTAAAATGTAAAACGGTAAATCACTGTTTCAGTAAAACCGGCTACGATATTTGCATAAGGACACGCCCCTTTTTACAATATTGTTCCTGGTGAACAGCATACCTTTGAATAGTAGGGAAAAAAAACTTCACCTAAGTTAGCAGACTTATTTTTCCCCACGTGCTGAAGGATTTTTGAGGTTATGGAAGCTGATTTATGGTGGGTTGTATTCGATAAGTAGGACACCATACACCACAAAAGAGAAAAATTTACTTCCCTACCAGGCAAGCGCTGTAATTTCTTTGAACATTGAATTGGTTTTAATGTGTCTAATTAAATGGCAGATGTTTGCTATTGGTTGCTGTTAACTAACTGATGGAAACTACGTACTAGTGATGGGAAATTTGGATCATTTTACCGACTTGGACCTCTGAGTCTCGTTCAGCAAAATGAACGAATCATTTTTCGAGTCATTTTGTTCAATTCTGTTTCTGGCTCAGACTGCATAGGTTAAGCTTATGGGGCTGTCATGTGATGAACGAACGACTCGAACCCAAAGACTCGAGATATGAACTAATCAATTCTGTTTCCGGCTCAGACTGAGTTGGTTAAGCTTATGGGGCTGTCACGTGATGAACGAACGACTCGCAAAACCCGAAGACTCGAAAGAAGTGAATCAATTCCAATACAGAAACTATAGGAAGTTGCGCAAATGCGCATGTGCGACTGAACAACTCACTCCCACGAGACGACTCGTTCTTCCCGAGTCACATTAAAGATTCGTTTAAAATGAATGACTCATTCAAGAACGACCCATCACTACTACATAGTGATTTGACCCTGCCAGTACATATTGTTTATTGATTGTTATATTTATTACACAACATGAATTTCTGGTTATGGTTAAACATTCCCTTCTGTTGGAGTTTGTTGCAAAGACCAAAAAGTTTTTACTACAAAATTGTACTGTAGACCTAAAAATATTGTCACCTTATTTATTACAGTAAAATATTGGCAACCCAGCTACCAGTATTTTACCGTAAATTTAACATTATTTTTTAAAGTGTACCGTAGACCAAAAAACATTGTTACCTTCTTTTTTACGGTAAAATCCTGGCCACCCCAGCTGCCAGTTTTTCACCGTAAATTTAACATTTTTTTTTTTTACAGTGTAGTCTTTGTTGTTCACTTGACCTTTATCTTGTTTCCCGAAGGTTTCTAACACCTATTAACCCTTTTATACTTCTAAGATGGATGCTATATTTTAATATGGAAAGCATATCAAAATGCTTTATCCTAAATAACTACTGTATTTGACTTTCTTCCACAATTCCACTCTCTCCCCACACCCCGAAAATGTGCAGCTTTGGTGAAACTAAACGGGCTTCATATGAGTGACTCACCCAGGGGCACACTGGGAGTATTTATAGATAAATTACAGCAGTGGTTCTCAACCTGTGGGGCGGGCCCCCCTAGGGGGACGCGAAGATGTGAAAAAAAGACAACAAGAAAAATGTGAAAAAAACATCTGTTGAAACCAAAACAAATTAACTTAAACTACATTCTGATACTAGAACAATAAATATAGAGTTAGATAAATGTCGATAAAAGTTAAGTAGGTATAATAAAATATGTATCTACATTTCAAAGAAATGTTAGGGGGGGCGCGATTAAAACTGTTATGAAAACTCGGGTCGCAAATACTTAAAGGTTGAGAAACACTGAATTACAGCATTCTAAACATTGTCACCTTCTATAAACAACCCGCTCCATACGTTTCTGTCTTCACTTCATCCATTGAAGAAACATGTGTTCCCTTCAGGTCACTTTTGATTTTCTGGAACAAGTAAAACTCACAGGGAGCTAAATCGGGCGAATAGGGAGGATGATCAAGGACAGCAATATTTTTGTCAGTCAAAAACTGCATTACGGAATTTCAAACAATCTGATTCACCGTTTTGATGTTTTCATCCGTCCGAGACGAGCGTGGGTGACCTGGGCATTGCACGTCTTTCATATTTACTTGTCCTTCCTTGAAACGTTTGTGCCACTCAAAAACTTGTGTGTGAGACAAACTATCACCGTAAACTGTTTTTATTATTTCATAAGTTTCTATGGCCATTTTGTTCAATTTCGTGAGAAATTTGATGTTGATTCGCTGTTCGATTTTTTCACCCAACATTATAGCGGCAACTCGTGTAGCGATTGTTCTGCAAACATTGACTGGGCTATTCACAGGATATACTTAGCAGGTCGGTGGTTTGAGAGGGCATGTAGGAGGGATATAGCTCTATGATTCATGTCCGGCCGACATCCAGACGGTTTTCCAGGAAAGCCCCAAGCCCAGTCCGGTTATTTTTGTGTCTCACCTCGTATGGCCTGTGGTGGACTGGGTATGCCTCCCACCTTACACCATATGCTACTGGGATAGACTCCAGGCTCATGCAATCAACATGTACAGTGAACCGAGAGTGGAATTTTAATTCTGGTTTTAACTTCTTTAGCCTTGAGGACTGTGCTGCTCTTGCTATGCTTTCTCAAGCCATATTGAGCCCCTTCTTTGCCTCTCTCTCCATCGTGAGCAGACCCTTATGTTCTGCTCCATGTGTCGTGTGTGCTTTTGATACTCCTCATCAAACATGCTTTTTCTAATACTCTGTGACATGGAGTTTGCACCTACCCTGGTGCTAAGGGCTTCATGGTAGAAATCAAACTTGCATGAGGTGCAGGTCCATCACAGGCTGCACTCACACATTGACAGCAGAGCTAATTTCTTTGTGGCATTTTATCCCATAGATTTATGGGGAAACATGCAAACTCACAAAACAAGGGAATCCTGGTCACAGGACCTGCCTTTAAAATCCTGGGACCTGACATTAATAGACAGTATGGAATACAATCGAGACATAGACATTGAAGTCTATTCTAGTAGCATTGCTCAGCAGACTGGAACCAACCCAGCCCACCACTGGACAGGCTCATACAAAACTCTTCTGCAAATGGTGACCAGGCCAGATCCCTGGGAGTGTGAGCCTCTGCTGTGTCTCCTCGAACTACAGCTGAGCCACAGTACAGTATACCAGACTCCATAACTCGTCAGGTCAATGTTCAATACGGCTGGCACAGGGGGCTGTCTGACCGCTTACTGCTCCTCTTAAGTGACCTGCATATTTACTGGCTATGAGCAAGTTCAAGGAATGTTCATATATGGGAGATATTTTCAACAAAAAAAAAATAAATGAAAATAAAAATTATAAAATAAAAATGCAGTCTCTCTTTTGCAATTTCATTTTCAAAGTCTACACACAGGAATGCTGCAAAAATGTTAAAAAAATTAAACAACAACTTTTGCGATGTCATTTTCAGCCTGAACTGCAATGAAGCTGCAAAAATGAAAAGTAAAGACAAATAAGCACTGGCGCCACCTGCTGGTTGGAGAATTACATTTTCCACTTTGCATTTTCATTTTCAAGTTCTCAGCATTGTAAATGTGTGGACGCTTGGTGGCACTTATTGCTCACCTTTTCTCCAGCAGACAAACACACTGGACACAAGTTTAGAGCACTAAGAAGTAATTTAATTTCTTCTTCTTCTGATATAGTGCATCCAAACACCCTGGCCACATTAAACACAAATAAATTCACAATACTTAAACACAATACTCTCCTCCACCTCCGTCAGCAAGCTCTGTCACACTCCCTCCCAACTCCGGCTCTCTTGCTCCACCAGTCCTTTACATGGTTCTTGACCCGGAAGCGCTTCTGTTCCTCCACTCACGTGACTTGTTAGCACTTCCTGGTCAGATGGGGACTTGGATTTTTCTTCAGCCCGGAAGTACTTCGGGATTCCCCTCCTTGTGACCTGGGAGTACTTCCGGGCTATATATACGGCACGAGTCCTTCTGTTCCTTTCCAACTCCCCCTGGCGGCACCCACAGCACCCAACAGGGCTGTGCAACCGAACTCCAAGTATCAAAATGCCCTGCGGGAACCTGGGGCACCACCAGATCCCAGGGAAGCTGCCATCTAGGAGTTTGGGGGAGGCAGTGACCAGGAAAAGCTGCCTTCCCCCATCCTTCCATCACAGGGGCATCTCGGCCGGGATAATCTGCCAGCTGTCCGACACAGCATGTAAATAGTGCAGGTCAATGGGTGGCTTTGCAGCTTGACTTCCCAAAATTCCTTGTCCTTCAGCTGTAGCCACTTCAATTAATAGAATATTTCCAATTCAATTGTATTTAATTCACGTGATTTTGGTCATTTCACCTCCATACTGTGAGTTTCACAGCAAAACCATCCCACAAAACACATAATTGTAATTCTAAAGTAATTAACATGCTATTTAATTACAATATTTAACATACCGAAAATGAGCCTTTACTACGTCATAATTTGCATTTATTGCAGTTTTATATAATTTACCTCTCGACAGTTTTCAGCACCTCCTCCTCCATCCCTGCAGCTGATCGACGACTCGATTGGACTTTATTGTTATAACTGTTGTAAAATGAACTGCCTCGACACACACAAAAAGGTTTGGGGCAGCCACACACATATTGTCCCTGGCTGCAATGGGGTTTCGATAAAGCACTCATGTGCATTGGTTTGAGTTCTGAATTGAACTGACATTATGCAGGATAGATGGCGTCTTTAAAAGGTCCAGACTGGAAGTTACATCATCTAAGTGCCAGAACTGGAAGTGACATTGCCCTTGGTGCCAGAACCGGAAGTGACACCGGCAATGTGGAATCAGACTGGACTTCCCGTATTTGGTCTGCAGAGATAACAGAATTAGGTTTAGTGTATCCCGCCACCCCCTGGCCTGGCATTCAGTTACCTTCACTTGGTCGCTTCAGCTCCCTCCTAGTCACGCGTCTGTGACACTGTTTAAAATAAGGTGATATGGTAATGATTATTTTATTCACTATGAAGACCTTCTATAGTCTTCAATTTTCATTTAATTTATGCTTCTTTTTCCATCATTTCTAAGATTTTTTTTAATCTACCTCAATGAGAAATATACGAGTAACAAATATGAACTGTATTATCTATTCATTAATTTCACATTCTTAAACACAAAGAGAGAAACATAAACAAACTAGAATCAATTTTCAGACCATTCTATAAAGTATTAAACATATCATTCCAAAAATGTATTTAAATTTATTTTTAATTTTTGCAGCATTATTGCATGTAGAAGTTTAAAACAGAAATTGCAAAAGAGAAATTGTGTTTTCATTTTATAATTTTAATTTTCATTTCCCCTTTTGCAGAAAATGTCTCCCATACCTGTGCAGCAGTGCCAATAGTTAGTTTAATTACCTGGATTTGTAACACCTTGTTGAACCCGTTTTTGAGTTGTTCAGGACCCACTGATATGTCCGCTACAGGGTCATACGTTTTGGGGTCTCTCTCTCGTTATTCGCTTTTGCTTGTGCTCTGCCTCTCTGCCTAGATACTCTGACTTCCTTCCAACATTGGTGTGTAAACTGACGGCTCTAAAGTGGTCCATTACGGCGGAGAGGTGGCTCCGAGGCTAAGGATCTGTGCTGATATCCCAAAGGTTGCCGGTTCGAATCCCCGTCACTGCCAAAAGAGATCCTACTCTGCTGTGCCCTTGAGAAAGGCCCTTAACCTGCAATTGCTCCAGGGCGCTGTAAAATGGCTGACCCTGCACTCTGACCCCAAGGGGTATGCGAAAACTAACAAATTCCTAATATGAGAAATCGTATAAGGTGAAATAAAGAACAAAAAAATATGAATGAACATGACTGTGCCTTGAGATGACTGGTGTATCCCATCCCAGTGACTGGGACTGGCACCAAGACCATAAACAGGATAAGCGGGTTGAGAAATGGATGGATGGAGTGTGCTTTATTGAAATGCTGATTTTGTTGAAATGTAATGAACGATTATTATCAGAAACATGACTCCTGGTTTAATTCAGGATTGTTTGAATGCAAATGATATTAAGTGGAATTTCAGCACTTGGATCTAGTTTAATTCTTGGCCTTCAGTGCTGAGGTTGCATGTTCTCCCTATATTTATGTGAGTTTCTTCCACTTGTTAAATGAAAAACCTTTATGTTGATGGAATCTATAAACTCGGGGGAGAGCAAACTGCTGGATTCCATGGCACCAGGGAGAAAGACAAATGTGAGGAACTGAATGATGGATAAAACATGCTTGTGACGATGCAGGTTCTTCTCTATGATCCCATCTTATTTTTGGGAGCTTTTGAACCCGACACTGTCGGTAATGTCACCAGATGAGCTGGACAGTGAAGACACAATGAAGCAAGGGGATGGTGCAAAGTGCAGACGTGCTTTTATTAAAAACAATCAAAAGCAAAAACAGTGTCTAAAGTGAAGTGCAATCAAAAGGTCCATAAATAAATAATCCACTAAAAACCAGTGAAAAAGAGGAGGTTAAAATCCAAAATAGATCCTTTAAAAACCGAGATTAAAACAATGGTTGGAAGCAGTCCTTTTAAAAACAAAACCCGGTGCCTTCTTTCTACTGGCAGCTCCCCTTCTTCTCCTATCCAAGCTTTGCACCAGGGAAGTCACCCCATTTGCAGCTGTCCTTCTTCACGTCCAGTTACCTTTCAGTCGCTGGCTCCGTCAGACCGAGACTTCGGTTCCCCAATGGCCATGACGCTCACACTGGGGTTCACTCTTCTAAGCCTTCCTGGCTCCTGCTGCCTACCATGGCCTTATGGAGCGAGCTAACCACCTTCTGGGTCACTCCAGCTCCTTGATCATTCAGCTGGAGCAACTGCTTCCTTTAGCCCCACCGAGTGTCGGCCAAACACCCTTTCTAGGGGGCTCTATTTCCAGCTGCCTGCAAAATACCAGCGAGTCTGCTCTCGATCGCTCACTCTCTCTCGTTCAATGCCCAGGTCACCCACGCTCGCACCGGCTCTTTATTTCTCCAGCCTTGAACGTCTTCCTCCTCCTAACCTCCGTTCACTCCAATCCTCTTTCTCTTTCCCCTCCACACTCGTGTTCCTACTATATATAATGGGGACGTGGCTCAGGTGTGGCAATTAGCAGTTCCTGGCATCAATTACAGATGTGGACGATGCTTCACCTGTGCACTTAAGCAAGCAAACGCCCGCACCTAGAAGTGGCTGAGAACCACTCTGGCCACACTACCACGCCCCCTCTATAAGCCACAAGTGCAGCGATTATCTATTGTGACACTAGAGGGCGCTGTCGCTCCTCAAACCCGATAGACAAACGCCCAAGATACCAGGTAAAAGCACCAAAAGGATCTTTTATTCCTTTTCTTCTAATAGTGGCGTCTTGAAGCACCTTCGCCACCATACAAAGTCAATAATAACAACACAATAATTCTCCTCCTCTCCTTCCAGCAGCACTGTCACGCTCCCTCCCAACTCCGGCTCTCCTGCTGGGTCTCCACTAGTCCTTTATATAGTCCTTTACCTGGAAGTGCTTCTGTCCTTCCTACCACGTGACTGGCTGGCACTTCCTGGTGTAATACAGAACAGGGATTATCTTCAGCCTGGAAGTACTTAGGGGCTTCCATCCTCGTGATTACCTCGTACTTCCGGGCTATACTGAAAGAATAAGTCACCAGGTCCTTTGACAGTTCCTCCTGGTGGCACCCACAGCACCCAGCAGGGCTGTGTATCCGAATTCCATGTCCCATAGTGCCCTGTGGGAATCCGGGGTACCACTGCACTCCAGGGAAGCTGCCATCTAGTGTCTTGGGGGAAGCAGTGTCGGCAAGTAGCTGCCTTCCCCCATCCTTCTATTCCGGGGACGTCCCGGCCGGGTTGAGCTGCTGGCTGTCCATCACACTATTTAAAAGCTGGGCTTTTCTTCTGAGCCGTGGACTCGCTATACCACAGTGCTGTGTTTTTATTAATTTAGGTCATGTATTTGTTGTGTTCTTGTATTTAAATGCGATTCGTCTTTCTAAACTGGAAAAAAAGTATTCAGCTAAGCCATGTAGAAATGTGATGGTGGGAATGAAGGCCAGCTAAAGGGGTCCTAGACCTGAGATCTCTGAAATGACTAAAACTCTGGTCCAGTGCAGTGGTCTCCGAGTTCTGGGCCCAAATCCCGGCCCTGTTATTATTCATGAAGTCTGGTTTGAAGCCATAGTTGTACCGACAGGAGGATTCATTTTAGGTTTGAACCCCTGAAATATATTTTATGACAGTGCCAAACTGGCTGCTTATAGACAGAGTTGTGATTCTTGATGTTTCTCACCTCCTTAAAACTAATCTCTAGGCTGTATGATACAGTAGGTCAAACTGATGGTAATCCTGAGACCAGAGACAGTTCTAGTTTTTTTTGATGATTTTAAGTAGTTAAACTTAGGTCCACCATCCTATAAATAACCACATATAAAAAAAAACCTTATCCATTGTGAACCACCAGGCACGCACCTGCCACCCCGACCCAACACAAACAGGCAGAGAAACCACTTCCGTCCAACAAAAGACCCCTTCATTTAGGGAAAGGAACCCAGAAGAGTCTCCAAAGACTGATACCCACAGTCACAAGCATTGCAATAACTCTGTCCCTTTCCTCCAGAGCCTTGCAGCCCCCTTCCTTCTCCATGCCTTATAGGCAAGCTTCATCCACCTCCTCCTTTCTGTGGGGCAGCCCGCTTCTTTAAAGCCACACCCGGGAGAATTCCAGGTGGCTCGTTATGGAGATCTGGAATTACTCCCAGGTGTGGGGAGGCCTAAGATAGGGCTCAGAATCTTCCACAGTTTCCCCGGTGGCATCCACAGAACCCTACAGGGCTGTGCTAACAAATAGTAATTCCAATAAAGCCCTGTGGGAATCTGAGGCACCGTTGCAACCCAGGGAGGCTGTCAGACAGCAGTTCGGACAAGATGGCACCCTTCGTAAGTCACCTGCCCCTGTCCTTCAATTAGGTAGGTGTCCAAGCTGGGTAATGGCACTGTCATCCATCACACCATGAAATATCTTATAGAAAGATGAATGAAGAATACTTGTTTATATGTTAAATGTGGTTTTATATCTGTCAGATAAAGTTTTCACCAACAAGCTTTCCTCCTTTTTTATGAAGGTCTGGAGTGGATTGATGTCAAGCATCGCACTTTCACCGGGACAATTATTGGGCTTTCCTGGACCATGGGCAGCATGCTCCTAGCCTTGGTGGCATATTTCATCAGAGACTGGCGGCATCTGCTGCTTGCCGTCACATCGCCTTGCATTCTTGCTATAATCTCCTGGTGGTGAGTTGAGTAATGACTGCTGTGTCCTGATGACATTGTTTTACTCTGTGCCCCTTTTCCCTTCTAAATCACCAATTATTTTGCCATGACTGCACAAAGTGGCACACCACAAGGGCAAAAGAGTATTAAAAGACCAAGAGAGAAATGTGGTCAAACACCTTAGCAGAAGATTAGAAGACTGAGAATGCAAGACTTTGAACACACAAGTACCCACAATCTTCATTGACAACAATTCTCTGCCGACCGCTTTCGTAGCATTATCACGTAACTGTTCCTAGAAAAAGACACACCTGATGGTGCCCTCACAAAAACAAAATGGCAACATGGTGAGCTTCCACAAACAGAAAAAAATATTAATTTAATAATAAATAAAACTTAAACCTCCAAAGTCAAAATCCTGCAAAACCAATTTCAGAAACTGGGAGAAAATGGGATCTGTGTAGAAGAACATTTTTTGTACCATGAGTCCTAACACCAATAATTATGCTCTTCGAGTTAAACCACTGAAATGCAGAAAATAATATATACTGCAGAAAATATTAAAAATGGTGTATAGCATGTTTCCTAAAATGCTATGAGAACCACCTTTAAATTACCAACGACTGCATCTTCATGTATTAAACAGAATATCTGTCTGCTTCCTATACAATCCTACACCTTTTGACTCATCTGGACTAAATCTTGCATTGTTGTTCCCTTGACTACACAGACTAAACAGACTATTTTGAATCCCAAAAATGTGACACAGGGGGTCCCGGTGTTTTGGTTTTTTCTTGTGTACTATAGTTTATACACCTGTGCCACCTGCTGGTTCAGAGCCAGTGAAACCTCCAAAAAGACTGAAGCCAGACATACAGACAAAGGGCCTCACGTATAAACAGTGCGGATGCACTAAAAATGTTGCGTACGCTCGTTTCCACGCTCACTTTATATATATATATATAATTATAAAGTATTCAGACTTTTAACTTTCTGCATGCTTTGTGTTGTTGGTTTAACTTGAAATGCATAAATATGACATATTTGCCCATCAATCTGAACCCAATTGTCAATAAAAAAATCTATGCGTGGAAGTGTGTGTGTCTGTCCGGCCTGGAAGTGAGAGGTAGAGTCGGGATAAGGGTTCCACCTCCAAGGATTCACAAGCAAGTCCAGCACGTCATCAAAACAAAACCTCCGAAGAAAGCCAAAGCCGCTTACCGCTAATGCACAAGTGATGTAAGCACGTCGGCAAAACGAATCCTCCTAGGAGAGAGAGGCCCAGAGTAGTTCCTTTCAATTATCTGATATCTCTATATTTCAATTTTTTTTCCGACAATTTCAATAGTTTCTAGGACCCCATGCTTTTTACAACACAGGCTTACACAACTAGTAATCAATAATGACAAAGTAAAAACACGTTTTCATAAAGATTTGCAAATTTATTAAAAATCAAAAACTGACATCTCTAATTCATGGAATTATTGAGATACTTCATACAATATTTTCTGGCAGCAATTATAGCTTTGAGGCTTCTTGGGTAAGTCTCTACACGATCTGCACACCTGGACTTGGGCAACTTATCTCATTCTACTTGGCAGATCCTCTTAAGGTCCATTAGACTGGATGTGAAGCATCGGAAACTGCCATCTTCAGGTCTCTTCACAGACGTTCTAGGAGGTTTAAGTCTGGACCACTCAGGGACCATGAGAGGCTTGTCCTGAAGTCACTCCAGCTTTGTTTTGTTTGTATGCTTTGGCTCATTGTTGTTGTGAAATGTGAACGGTCGCCCAGTCTGAGGTGGTGTGCATTTTAAAGGAGGTTTTCTTCAAGGACCTCTTTGAATTTGGCTGCATTCATCCATCCGTCAGTTCTGAGAAAGCTGCCTGTCTCTGCCACTATGATGCACCTCCATAGTATGATGTTGCCACCACCATAGAGATGGTATGTTAGGCAGGTGCCTGGTCTACAGCAGATACGGTGCTTGGAGTTCTGCCCAAAGAGTTCAATAGAATATTTTTCCTTTCTTTAAATTGTTGTTTGGCAAACTTCAAACGGGCTGTCGTGTGCCTTTTACTTAATAGTGCTGTTGAGATGTTTGCCCTTTCAACAGGTTCTCCCAAGTCAGCAGAGGACTTCTGAAGCTCTTTTTGAGTGGCCATTGGGTTCTTGGTTGCCTACCTGATCAAGTCCTTCTTGCCCAGTGTGACCAGTAGGGGGCATTGCAACACCCAAACACAATAATACAAACACAAGTCCCAGGTGCAAACATGATTGTGCAAATGCCTCAGATATACAGGTTTGTTTGTTGAACACAATAAACTCTTGCCTTGTCATTTCTCTCTTCTTTCCTTCTCTCTCTCCACTCCTCCTCAGTGAACTTCGTCCTCTTCCACCTGATTCTGACTCTTTGAGTGGTGAGGAGTGGTTTCCAGAGTATTTCCTGTACTAACACATTGCATCCCACGAGACCCAGCAGGGCTGCCCATTGGAACTCCAGTTTCCAAAAAGTCCTGCAGGTGTGGCTATGGGAGACCCACCAGAGAGCTGCTGCCATCTGTTGGACTGGGGGAGCACATGGCCCCAGATGGTGGTCTCCTTCCACCCTTTCATTACCAAAGCACCCCAGACAGGTAGGGAACCATCTATTCTGGCCAGGATGCCAGCCAACCCTTGCCTTTTTGACACTGGTTACTCAGTTTGGCCAGATGGTACGATCTAATAAGAGTCCTGGGGCTTCCAAACCTCTTCCATTTCACAATAATGGAGGCCACTGTCCTCCTGGAAACACTCAAAGCTTTACAGATGCTTTTATCCACTTGCCCTGACCGATGCCTCATCACAATTTGATAATGGAGTTCTAAGGAGCCTTCCTTGGACTTCTTGGCTTGGCTTTTGTACTGACATGCAGTGTGAATTGTGGGACCTCACATACACAGGTGAGTGCCTTTGTAACCAATCTCCAATCAATTCAGTTTGACACAGGTGGACTCCAATCAAGTTGTAGACACTTCTCAAGGATATTTAAATCAAACAGGATGCATCTGACCACAATTTTTTCTATATATGAGATATTTCAGTTTTTGATTTTTGAAAAATGTACAAGTCTTTCTTAAAACAAGTCTTCACTCTGTCATTATGGATTATTGAGTGTAGATTGATGAGCAAAAATGTCACAATTATTTATATAAAATGACATCTACAACACAATCAAGTGTGCCCGAATACTCTCTGAATCCACCGTGAATAAAGGACCACCATGTTACAGGACACCATTTACTTTCAGCAGAACACAACCAGCACATTTTCTTCACCTTCAATTCCCCCGTCACATACCTTCCACATCTCTATCACTTCAAAATGCTTTGGAGATGGACCCTTTAAAAAAGAGTCAACTGAGTGGGTCAAACATGCCACATTAGTAATGATGGAAATGGAGCGATGCTGCCCCCTAACAGCCCCTCCCTGCCACTACACCATGCGCAGCTTTATAAGGCCCAGTTCAAATAATGGAGTTGAATAACCTTCCTCATGGACACCTCGTGGTCTACCTAGCACTCATCAAAATGCAAGAGTTCACCCTAGGGGTCTCAGAGATATGCTGTGAGCATCTACCCAGCATGCTCTACCAATGCAAAAGCCACAGAAGAGCTGAGGAGAAGCTCACAGTTGACTGGGGGTCTGTCAGCATGGAGCTCCTTCATATAACATTCCACAATTTACATTGTTGCCACTTATTAATGTTTGTATTTTGATCTTACTCTTAAATATGAATTTTCTTTTTGAATCGCATTATATCGCTCTGACATCCGTGGCAGAGAGACGACCGCTAAGGAGGCTCCCGTCAGTCATGGAGAATCCACTGCATCCACTGACCAGGATCATCTCCAGACAGAGGAGCAGCTTCAGTGACAGACTGCTGTCACCATCCTGCTCCACTGACAGACTGAGGAGACCCCACACTATGCGAACTCTTCAGTTCCACCCGGGGGGGTAAACGTTAACATTATACAAAGTTATTGTCTGTTATACCTGTATTTTTATCATTCTTTAATTTAATTTTGTTTTTTATCAGTATGATGCTGCTGGAGTATGTGAATTTCCCCTTGGGGTTAATAAAGTATCTATCTATAGAAAACAACACTAAGGTTACACCAATTAGACTTTGTAAGTGCTTCATCAGAGACTTTGCTCAGCGGATATTGTGTAGACTGCTGACCCGAGGTCTTACTTGTGTCGCAGGTGGATCCCAGAGTCAGTGAGATGGCAAGTGACCAATCGGCAGATAACAAAAGCCCATAAGCAACTTTTAAATTGTGCAAAAATGAATGGGAAGCACCAGTTTGCATCAAGCCTTACCACAGAGGTATGGATGAACTGCAGCATGCTGTCGTCCTTGTAATAAAAAACACAAAATCTGGAGGACGTTACCTAATTGAAGATTTCTGTTTTTTTTCTACAGACCGTAAGCAAAATAACCTTTGCAGAAGATTCCATCCAAAACTATTCTTATGTGCACCTGGTGAAGACCCCCAAGATGAGAAGACTTGTGTTTTGTTCTGGAATCGTATGGTGAGTAGCAGGTTAGTAGTGGAGTTTAAAGTGGGCACAAGCGCCTATTTTATAAATGCAGATGTTTTTATCCCATAAATGAGCACAATGCTCTTATACTTTGTTCAACTGCAATATTTAAAACATTGAAATGTAAACATCTACTTCATTCATTTAAAAATTAGAAGTAGTTAAGATGCTATCATTTTAAGCATGGCCCCATTTTATGGATTCGTATTTCATACAGACTGCTGCTTGGCGTCTGCTTGGCTGTAGGAATGTTGATGCTCTTTAAAGACTGCTAAAGTTCATTGTTAGAAAGTCATTTGCCAGGCTAAATGGCGACCTCTAATGGCAGAATATTAGAAAGCACTTGTGGAACTTATTCTTACATACTTCCAGGTGAAAGTTACTGTTCTGTTACTTTGTTTACCTACTGCACGTTTTAATATCAGTTTGTCCTTTTCTCATATTACCTGAGCCATTAATGTTGTGCATCCTTGCGGAAAAGTAAGTTCATTCTAAATAATTTAATATAAAAGGGTTCAAATGTTAGATGTGCAGCATAGTTAAAATGTATACTTTGTGGCAGACGACCAGGGACCTTGCCCCACCAGGACGCCAGGAGCAGGGAAAGACCGGGAGAGGTGCAATATCTCCCCTGGGCACAAGAGGGCAGCCCCACTGGATTCCATCCCTGGGGCCACTGATACGAAGCTGGGAAGCGCAACCCTGTGGGGGTCCGTGGCCATCACCAGGATGATTCCAGAGCCCTGGAGGACAGCACTTCCGGCACACCAGGAAGTGCTGCCAAACCAGGAACTTTGTACGCCCAGAGTGCTTCCGGGTGCAAGGGCAGCACTTCCGCCACACCAGGAAGTGCTGCCAGAAGACCATCACAGAACACCTGGAACACATCCGAGGCGGGATAAAAGGGGCCGCCTCACTCCATTCGGAGAGCCGGAGTCGGGAGGGGGAAAACGGAGCCTGCAAGAGGGGAGTGGAGGTGGCTAAAGAGTAGTGAAGGAAAGGACTAATAGAAAATCTGTAAATAGAAATTATAAATAAACCGTGTGTGTTGGGGACATCTGGTGTCATGTCTGTCTGTGGCCGGGCTATCTTTTATAACTTGTATGTAACGTTGTGACTTAGCATATGTATTTAACTTTGTTTACAGACCACAGCAACAGGAATTAAAGTCCTTTCTAAGTTCAGATTGCATTTGGAGTGATTTCTTAATTCCATATCACCTGGAATTAGGCGTTCACAACAGGATAGTTGTGCGACTGTGGAGTTAATAGCGACCAGACATCAGATCATGTCTACTGCCTTTTAGATTTTATCTCATCGCATTTCCTGCACCAGCTTACCATACCGAGGCCAGCCCTCACTTACATTCATTTTAAGATGACGTAAAACTTCTGCTGATTTGCAGTGATCTCGCGAAGTTCAGGGCAAGTGGAGCAATTCCACCAATCTCCCAGAAGATGGCGTTGTTTTGCAATAATTAAATAAGTTGTAAATTCTCTTTTGTTTAGCATATTGTTAAATGTTTAATGCAAGCACAGCTTTAGCCAATGTCACATTACATGACTTCCAGTCATGGGGTAAGTCAGACATGGCGACCGACTACAGTTACTGATCACATTGTCACACCATGTCAATTTAAATGACGGATAGTTGCTGGACATGCACACGTTTACCGACAAGTGTGCCAACTTTCCAGTACTGTCCTGAACACTACTTTTTGTGACAACCAGTGGCGTGCTGACTAACAAGAGCTGATGAAGGGTTAACAGGCATGTCAAGTTCAGCCCTTTTTTTATTTCTTTCCCCCCATACTGTCATGGTGCATTAGACATAAAACATCAGACAGATCATCTTCTCTTCAGTTTGTGAGGTCCAAGACACCCGGGTTCCTTATTACTCGTGGCTGCATTATATGAATTGTACTTCCAGATGAGCACTGATTGGTTGTCAGCTCTAATGTACGCAGAGCTCACCTTTACAACTAAAGATAAAATGAATCGGGTTGTGTTGTGAGTCGCTGGGTACGTCACATTATGCGACTGGCTTCACGGGAGCTCAGAGCAGACTGCCTCCGACTCTTTATAAGATTATATAATGAAGGATACAACAGAAAAACACTTAAAAAGTCATGTAATTTGATGTGGCCTTTAGTCGTCATAATAATATTGTCCCAATTTTTCATGATACGATCAAAGCATTTTTTTTTTGAGAAAAATATTTCTTTTTGGAGTACAGTGGAACCTCAGGTCACGAACATCTCGGAACACGTACAAATCGGGTTACGACCAAAAAGTTTGCCAAACTTTTGCATCTTCTCATGACCACACACTCAGGTGACGAACAAGCCAGTTTCCCTTCCGGTTCGTATGCGTCGATGATTTCCGTACGTGTTCAGTCTCTCCCTGTGCATTCACTGTGCACTCTTTGTGCTCTATTTCGTTTCCCTTCCGGTTCATACTCGCCGGTGATTTCCGCACGTGTTCAGCCTCTCCCTGTACAGTACATTATTCTTGGTCAGACTTTACCTCAAAACTGTAATCTTCTCTCCACCCAGTTCCTCCTCACTTCCTTCATGCCAGAACTCGACTCATGCAAGGTTAGTTTTCTTGGTTGTTTATGGTTAGTTTTTGTATAAATTACGGATTTTTCAAATGTTCATTTTTTTCCCTGTGCTTAAAACTCGTTAAAAAAAAGTGTTTACAGAGAGCGGATCATAAGGCTGTAGTGTGAACTCCTGCAATGTTAGTTTTCTCTGTTCAAGGTTTTCTCTATGTTATTCAATGTTTTTACATTTAGTTTACTATTACACTGTGCATTCTATGGTATAATTAACTATTTTTTGCGCTTAAAAATCTTTAAAAGAAATATATTTGCATACAGCTTGTATGGTCCAGAACGGATTAATTGTATTTACATACAATCCTATGGGGGAAATTACTTCAGGTCACAACCAAATCAGGTTGCGACCAGAGTTTTGGAACGAATTACGGTCGCGACCCGAGGTTCCACTGTATGTGAAATCTTCCTTTGTGTCTGATTTTGCAAGGCCGGCAGTGTTTCTGCTGTACTCCCCTTCCTCGCGTGGGCACACTTGCAACCTGAACCTTTCATTTCCATCTTTGGGTTTGAAGGCTACTGCCATTTCTCAGGAACCGATTGGCCAAGTTTTTGTGACATTTTAAAATGTCTGCGAACGTGAACATCTTGCTGCTGTTCATAATCATCATGAACCATGTCGATCACTTAAGCACAATAGAATTGAGCACTCAGCCGATTGAGCAAAAGTTGGAAACTTATCAATATTTATTTGCGTTTCTGCTTTTGGTGTTGAGTTCCTGAAGTTTTAATACTGTTCATTGGTGCTTGTATTGTATGACATTATGTTGCTAGATCTTCATTTTGTGTGATTTTTTTTCATGGCATTATTCAGCTGATATCCTCACTGGAGCTGGTAGCCTAATCCATCATGTCCCCACCTTACTTCCTCACATAAGGTTTACTGCTGGCTGTTTTCTTCTTTGCCTGTCCTCCAATTCCACTGCTGCCACTCTGATTTTCCACAGTTTCTTCTATGCCGGTACCCTGCCTGAACAGTCACACCGTTGGTGACACTGCCGACCCCTCACTTAGGGCGAGAGGTAACACCAACTGCACTCTGAGCTGAGCCCATTCAACAAAGGCTCCGTCTGGAGAGTGCTGGTGGCCATATATCCAAATCAATGGATTTAAGCAGAGGAGCGGGTCTAGTAAGTGCTGCTCTTTATGTGCTTGAACATCTCCTCCTCTCTCCCTGTCTCTCTCATTCATGCAAGCACACATACCCTCTGTACGGCATCTCAGGATGACCCTGTGTCTCTCTTCCAGGTCCACATGGCCCCTCCTCAATTTTCATGCCAAAACCCTCACCACCGGTGTGTATTGGTGAAGCGAGGAGAGATTTTCCTTTTATTCAATTGACTGTTGCCGTTGTAGCACAGGAGTAGAGCCTCACGTACTGGACAGGCACTTACTCCAGACTGATTTATGAAGAACTTCACTCACACATGCATCTACTGTTGAACCTGCCTAATTCGTTTTGGGGTCCCAGGGCCCAGGTCTGTTTCATAAAAATCAGATGCAAGACAGGAATCTATTTTAGATGTCAGCAGCACTGGTTCAAAATATTTAACCACTGTGACAGATGGCCGGGGCGCCTCTTCACCACATCTGCCAGGGGGACTGGGGAGGAAGCCCAGTATCTCCCCCTGGACACTAGATGGCAGCCTCCCTGGGTTGCAGCGGTGTCTCAGACTCCCCCAGGGCTTCATGGGGGTTCTGTACAGCTCTGTGGAGTTCCGCAGGTACCGCCAGGGGGTGCTTCAACAGGAGCGGCTGGCCCCTTTTGGGCACTGGTTTCGCCTTACCCAGAAGTGCTTCCGGATATTGCCTGATTGTTAACTTAGGAGGCATTAGCTCTACGGAAATGTGTTCTTTTGAAATTGCGGCAACCGAAAAATATAGAAATATGACAGAAAAGGTGATATCCCTCCCATCGTGATTACGGCGGTACAAAAATCACATGTGAAAAAGATATACTTTAGCTTACTTTACTGACAGTTTTACGCGGTTACAGACGGGAAGCTTATGACAGACTCTATCAAAGGTGTGGGAGTCTTGATCTACGCAGTCTACCATCTTTCGTCACCACACTGAAATGGTTTTCTGGACGGATGACATAATAAAAACGGTTTGACTGCTTGTTCCATGTATTTATACTGTCTTCTCCACGTGCAGGGCCCTCTCTGGTCTCCAAACAAGGAAAGTAAGGATTCAGTTTCATCTCAGGAATAGTACAATGCCCCTCTCTGGTCTCCAAACAAGGACAGCAAACTTAAACCCCACTTCCAACAAGAGCACAATGTTCACACTGCAGTTTGTCCCATTCTACAGACTGCTAGGCGAATGGTTTCTAAATACAGCCTAGTCCCTGTGTACCATACTTGGTCTGCCTGTATGAATGGATCCATAACAGTGTGCATAGAGACAGTGACAATAAACTTAATATTATAACAAACTGATTATAACACTGATAAAAGGGAGCCAGCGACTAGTGATGGGAAGTTCGGATCATTTTACCGACTCGGACCTTTGAGTCTCGTTCAGCAAAATGAACGAATCATTTTTCGTTCAATTCTCTTTCCGGCTCAGACTGAGTTGGTTAAGCTTATGGGGCTGTCACGTGATGAACAAACGACTCGCAAAACCCGAAGACTCGAAAGAAGTGAATCAATTCCAATACAGAAACTATAGGAAGTTGCGCAAATGCGCATGCGCGACTGAACGAATCACTCCCACGAGACGACTCGTTGTTCTCGAGTCACATTAAAGATTCGTTCAAAATGAACGAATCGTTCAAGAACGACCCATCACTACCAGCGACCACCACTCAGCAGCCAGAGTCAGGTGGAAGGAGGACAAAGCTGTGGAGGAGTGTTGGTGAAAGAGAGAAGGGTTGTGGTTTGTTTACTGTGCTTGGGACTGTGTTGTGGCTGGAGGGTTCACAGGGAAGACGTGCCCTCCAGCTGAAGAAAGAAATAAAAGTCTTTTGTTGTGCCTCAGTGACAAGTCAGGTCAGGCACTATATAGCGTCTATTTCACACCACCTTCAATGGAAACTTGCAATTAGTCATGATGGAGACAATGGACTTCATCATACAGTTTTGCATATTTGACACATCAAGTTAATGCTTCATGTGATTTTGAAATCATGAAACCTGAAACTCAAGTCTGAAAAGAGTTTTTTGGGCTTGTAATCTTTTTGTGGTAGAAAGCAAAGAGTATTACTCCCAAAGCCTTGTCTACACTGCTGCGTCTTTTTTTCTTTTTTCAGACAAAGACGTACTTTTGTGCAGGTCAACTAACCAACCACAAAACTTTAATTTACAGCAGTTATAATAATTTATAACCAAAAATGCAAGCATCAGACTTGGTCAATTTGACATATCATAAAGACCCAGGGTTGGCACCTACCTTTGCCCCCATGATGCCATCGGGACATGTTTAACTCACAGTATGTGAGTGTGTCTTTGCACTGGATAATGAGTATTTAGGGCAGTTTCTCTTTTTTAACTCTTAGTGACCGTGAAATGAAAATGCATCAAAACATGAATTAATGGACAAAGATGTTATCAAGTTTTGGTTTTTTTCACTCCAATTAACGTAACGATTGCCTCCTTCCAATGTGTTAAACACAGTGTCTGCTATGTTTTCACAGGTTTGGTGTCGCATTGTCTTATTATGGAATCAGCCTAAAGATATCTGGCTTTGGAGTGAATATATATCTCACTCAGTTCATCTATGGCGCCATTGAGGTTCCTGCAAAATGTGCCACTTATTTCGCGTTGAACAAAATAGGGAGAAGAAAAGGTCAAGCTTGGTCTCTTATTATAACTGGCATATTAATTGGACTAAACACGCTGATTCCTGCAGGTAAGGAACCAAATTTGAAATTACATATCCTGCACTCCTGATAACTTTATAAAGTTCTACAGGGTCAGGATATTTCAGGGTTTTCCTTATGAGTGTTAAGAGTCATCCTGTACGGCTGAGGATTCATGAAGAGTATGCCTGATATATTATTATTACTTATTATTTGGCTGATGCCTTTATGCAACGTGACTTACAACATTTGAGATGCAATGCCCTTGAGATGTATTTAGTGTGCCAGTTTCCAGCTTTCTGAATTTTTGGTGTCATTCATTGGTTTAAGAGTTTGGATTTTGGATTTCACACTAACTTAGTTATTCTTGGATTTTGCCTTTTTGTGTCTTTTTGAGATGTGCTTTTATTGATTTAAAGGTCTGCCATTTTGTAGGGTATGCTTTTTCAGTTATGTTTAGTTTTGTATTTTTATTTTTCTCCTTTCTCTTCTTTTTCTCTTTTCTATTTTGATACCTATATGTTTTGTTTTTTCATTTTTTCCTCTTTGAGAATTTTTCATTTTTATTTTTTTTTTTACCACAACATTTTCTTGATATTTTCTCCCTGTTGGTGTTTAGTTATTATCTTTTGGTTAGAATTTAATCTTAATTTTTTTTTTTTTTGCTTGTTTGGATTGATTTTTGTTACTAAATCTGTTATGTCAGGTTTCTTGAGTGGCCAGGGTTTTTCTCCATGGTTTGCCTCTCCTTTTTGCATTTTGATGGGACCCCCCTACCCACAATGCACATATGAAATAATAATGGGATGAACACTGGAAAGAAAGACTGTCAGTCTGGACAGCTCACTGTTGGCCATTATTGTAGTGAAGCATGAGCCAAGAATCCTGTAGAAAAAATATATACGGTAAAGTGCATTCAAAAAGTACTCTGGCCTCTTCATTTTTTTCACATTTTGCTATGTTACACTAAAATCATTTAAATTATTTTTTCCTCTTATCTTGCAACACTTAATATCCCAGAATGAAAAAGTGAAAACAGAATTTTATGATTTTTTTTTCAAACTTACCGTTAGGAGTCGCCACAGCAGATCATCTTCTTCCATATCTTCCTGTCCTCGCCATCTTGCTCCATCACCTGCATGTCCTCTCTCACCACATCCAGAAATCTTCTCTTAGGCCTTCCTCTTTTCCTGTTCCCTGGCAGCTCTATCCTTAACATCCTTCTCCCAAAATACCCAGCATCTCTCCTCTGCACATATCCAAACCAACACAATCTTGCCTCTCTGACTTTGTCTCCCAACCAACCATCCAACATTTGTCTCTGAACCGTCCAAACTTATTAAAAATAAAAAACAAAAATTAAATATCACATTGATGCAAGTATTCATCATTGAGATATTTCAATGGCTGGTTTGGAGTAGACCCATGGTCAATTCAGTTGATTAGACAGGATTAGAATGGCCCACATCTGTCTATTGAAGGTCCCACAGTTGACAATGTGATTGAACAACCAAGCCATGAGGTCAGACAGGATTGTGTGGTGGTACAGATGTAGGTGGAGAAGGCTACAAAAGGTTTCTGCAGCATTGATGGTTCCCCTACATAATTCTTAAATGGAAGAAGTTTGCAACAACCCAACTCTTCCAAACTGAGCAATCCTGGTAGAAGGACCTTGGTAAGAGAGGTAGCCTAGAACCTGATGGTCACTCTGACTGAGCTCCAGAGAACTTATGTGGAGCTTTAAAAAAAAAACTTCCAGAAGAACATCCATCATTGCAACACTCCAGTGATCTGGGCTTTATGACAGAGTTGCCAAACGGAAGCTTCTCCTCAGTAAAAGACACATGACAGCCTACTTGGAGCTTGAAAAAAGGCACCTAAAGGACTCTCAGACTGTAAGAAACAAGATTCCCTAGTCAGATGAAACCAAGATTAGTATCATGTCCTGAGGAAACGAGGCACCACTCATCACCTACGCAATACATTTCACAAAGTTGAATAATGGTGGTGGCAGCATCATGCTTTAGGGTTGCAAGAGGAGCTGGGAGACTAGGCAGTGAAAACCTGCTCTAGAGAGCTCTGGACCTCAGACTGCACCAAAGGTTCACCTTCCCAGAGGACAATGACCCTAACCACAGGAGCGGTTTAGGGACAATTCTGGGAATGTCCTCAAGTGACCTAGGCAAAGCATAGACTTGCACCCAATCAAACATCTCTGATGAGACCCGCAAATTACTGTCCACTGACTCCATCCAGCCTTTAACTGCTAGAGAGAGCCTGTGGGGTAGAAGTGCAGAAAATCCGCAAATCCAGGTGTGCAAAGCTTGTCATGTCACACCCAAGATCATTATAGGCTGGAGTCGCCGCCACAGGTGCTTCAGCTAAGCAGCAAGTAAAAGGTCTGAATACTTGTGTCAATGTAATATTTCAGCTTTTCATTTTTAATAAATTTGCTAAAATGTCCAAAATCTTGCTTTCGCTTTGTCATTCTGGGGTATTGAGTGTTGCTTGATGAAGGTAAAAAAGAATTTCAATGATTTTAGCCGAAGGCTGCACCATACGAAAATGTGTAAAAAGTGAACTGGTCTGAATACTTTCTGACTGCACCGTCAATCACGAGTGGAGCAGTAGAGCTGTGTCGTTGCAATGTTAAGGTGTATTGAAACACGCAGACTAAAAATGCAATAAAATGAGATTAAATGTCAGCTGTAACAGGCCTCAGGACGAAGCAGACATGTTAATGCACAGCGGTCAAAGCAGTACGAGCACACTGTGGCTCATCAGGCTGGCTGCATGCATTTATACCTAACTAGCTGTGTAAGCACGTCCTCTTGTCTATCAGCAGCTAAGCGAGTTTCTCTTTCATTTGTCTTTCCTTGGCGGTTTCACTTTGGCGACAGAGTCGCTTTCTTTCAGCTTTATGCTGTAGCCTCGTACGTCTTTCTTCTTCTGACTCGTTGACTTGGGGCCGCCTTGCCGGCTCTTTGAGCTTCATGCTGTAGCCTCGCACTTCTGGGCCAGACAGACAGGCACACACACTTTCACAAGTCAAGTCAAGTCAAGTTGGGAAGCATGCACTGGTGTAGTGTGTTGCCGCACCCACTACAAATCGAAACAGTTCAGGATCCCGGTTGGCAACCCCCCAGGCAGACACGCGGTCCAGTCCCACCCTCCGGAAATGACCCTCTATCTGCCGCAGCCAGGTGTTACATGGGCGACCCCTTGGCCTAGTCCAGCCATTTGGGTCCCCAACAATGAGGATCTTATTAGCCGGATCACCCTCGGGTAAACGCGCTACATGGCCGTAGTGCCGTAACTGACGCTCCCTCACAATACAGGTCATGCGCCTCATTCGGGACTCCATGAGCAACTTAAAGTCAAACCAACAGTACCCAAGGATTTTCCGGAAAGACGCAGTACCAAAGGAGTCCAGTCTTCATCTCAGGTCACTCGATAGCATTCATGTCTCGCAACCATATAGCAAGACAGGAAGCACCAGGACTCTAAAGACTTGGACCTTCGTCCTTTTGCATAGATATTGGGAGCGCTACACACCCCTTCCCAGCGACCTCATGACCCCACATATTCTCCCAGTCCGTCTATTGACTTCACAGGAAGAGTCACCAGAGACATGAATGTCGCTACCGAGGGAAGTTAACCTCTCAACAAAGTCAACACTCTCTCCGCAAACAGACACACTGCTATTGGCCGTGCCCAAGTGGTCATTAAAGGCCTGGCTACTGGTTTTTATCAGGACACTCGCAAGCCCAGACACTCAGACTCCTCGCTGTGTCTCTCGAGAGCCCCAATCAGAACCTTCACTGACTCTGCGAAGATCACAGCATCGTCAGCAAAGTTAAGATCCGTGAATCTTTCTTCACCAACAGACGCCCCACAGCCGCTGAAGCCCACGACCTTAAACACCACCCAGTCCATACAAGCATTGAACAGAGTAGGAGCAGAACACACCACTGACAAACCCCAGAATCAACTGGGAAAAACGCAGAGGTCCTCCCTCCACTCTGCACAGCACTCACAGTACCAGTGTACAGGCCGGCCACGATATCCAGCAACCTCGAGGGGATCCTGCGAATCCTCAGGATGTCCCACAGGGCAGCTCGATCAACTGAGTCGAACGCTTTGCGAAAACTCTGCCGATATTCACGTTTGCACTCTATGAGAACCCTCAGTGCCAGGATGCGGTTGATGGTTGACTTGTTAGGCATTAAATCAGACTGTTCCAGTCGCTGGTAGGTGAGCAAGTGATCACGGATCCTATTGAGGTCGACCCTAGCAAGGACCTAGCAACTTTTCCACGAGTTTTATATATAAGATAAGTGGCTATTGAATATTCTTTGGCACTCATGATCATCAAGAACTAAATGTTGCTTCGCTGCTGCTTGAACCTCGACTCCACACTTTTTTTTTTTTTATTCGCAGAACAAGGATGGATTCGCACTTTCATTGCCGTTCTTGGGAAGGGTTTCTCCGAAGCTTCCTTTACTATTGCCTTTCTGTATACAGCGGAGCTTTTCCCTACTGTACTCAGGTGAGAAGGCTGACTGTTGACATGGACTGTAGGAGAACAAAGCACAGAGAAAGCTGGTGACACAAATCCCCCCAGAAACAGCCATGACACTATTGGTCAGCAAAACAGAACGCATTCTGTGCTTGTGATTCTGGTTTTTCTGTTTTATTATTTTCACCAATATGGAGGCTCACATCCTCACCCTACAGGAAATGAATTTGAATTACCTTATGTCGATTTCTTTTTATGTCCAAAGTGGACAGATTTAAACAAGGTGATATATGTTGATGACCCAGGTAATGGAGATCTGTGTCTTTACCCCGTATTCATGGCCAAAAAAAATAAATAACACAACAAACTGACTTTCTTTTCCTCTGGCCTCATTTGTTCCTTTTCCATTAATGACCCTCTTTTCTGCATTCCTCAATCAGAGTGACCTGTCTTAGTACAAGGGGGGCACTTTGTGAAAGTCAATGTAAGAGTTCTGCTTAAGCAGCAGTGGACTGCAGCCATCACTGTACCCCCAATCAGTAGGAGTAGAAAGCTCTTTGAGATGTCTTCACGGTCGAATCAGTCCGACTCGTGTGCGTTACAAAAGGAGGATAAGTGAATGCTGCTTTAAACACGTGACATGTTAATTGTTTGAGCTCTTTTGCAGCCCAAACCATGGTCCATATTTACGGGGGAGTCCCCCTTTGCCTAGTGTGCTGACTGTAGTCACCTTGGCTCCCACTGCCCATGAACTTTGTTGAGTTTGCCTTTAGGCCTGGTGTGAACATTTCAGATCCAATGTTAAGGTGTATTGAAACACGCAGACTAAAAATGCAATAAAATGAGATTAAATGTCAGCTGTAACAGGCATGTTTATGCACGGCGGTGAAAGCAGTACAAGCACACTGTGGCTCATCAGGCTGGCTGACATGACTTTTGACTTTATCAATCTGAATGCAACACACATGTTAGAAAGCCTCAGAAGCATAAAGAGACATTTGCCCCGGGACTGTCTTGGTATATTTGAGTCATCCTGGGGGCAGCACAGAGCCCCCAAACCCTAGGCACAACCACACCAGACATTCACAAAACACATCTTTCACAGTCCACACCACAATCCTTAATGGCCAATATCTCTTTCTTCACCTCCAGGTGATCTTTACCCTCTGCCTCCCGACAGGAAGAGGCTGCATAGCTTCCTTTTATGTTAGACCTGGGAGTACTTCTGGTGCCAGGGCAAAGCAGATGGAAGCCCCTATGAAATAGGGAGCCCTTGTCCCTGCAGCACCCTGCCCTCTGGTGGCACCCAAGGACCCCAACAGGGTGGTCCCTCAGAGCTACGAATCCCATGGATCCCTATGTGTGTCCATGCCAGGTCCACGCTAGTGGAGCACTGGCATACGTTGTACTTGGGGAGGGACTGCTCTTGACAAACAACCTCCCCAGTCCATCCATTAATCTTTCCCCCCTACTGTGATAACAACCCAGCCGAGTTACACCTCCTCTCATGGTCTCCTTGCATTATGGCTTCCTGGCCAGGCAAGGATTCGCCTTCCATCCCAGCTGGGATACCAGCCCATCCACCATGGTGCTTACACCCTACAGTTGCATGTTTAGATAGCAGTAGTACATCAGAATCTGCATTTACTAATAAAAATCAGAAAAATATGCTAGCTGGAAAAAATATAAAATACTAGCTCTGTAAGCCAGCACAGGGTCCTACAAACTATTGAAATTGTCAGAAAAAAAATTGAAATGTAGAGAT
The DNA here is from genome assembly GCF_016835505.1 of Polypterus senegalus. Taxonomy (NCBI): domain Eukaryota; kingdom Metazoa; phylum Chordata; class Cladistia; order Polypteriformes; family Polypteridae; genus Polypterus; species Polypterus senegalus. Next base: position 86,281,943 of record NC_053169.1, on the reverse strand, counting down.
GTCAGGTAATTGAAAGGGCGTCTCTCTCCTAGGAGGATTCATTTTACAGACATGCTCGCATCGCTTCTGCATTAGCGGCGGGAGGAAAAATAAAAGAGATATGGTTTTGCCGATGTTATCGGCTAAGTGACTTTGTCTTTCTTCTGACGTTGCTGACGTGCTCGCCTCACTTATGTTATAAGCAGCTAAGCGAGTTTTCTGTTTCCTTGGATGCGGAGCTCTTACCCCAAGTCCACCTCTCACTACCGGGCCGGATAGACACACACAATTCCACACGTAAACATTTATATATAAGATTTTACATATGACAGGAATCTCACCTTCCCTTTTCAGTTGTGTGGCACCTTATACTTGTTTTATGAAGTATGCAGCAGGCCTAAGCACAAAATATTAATGCTAACATTAAACAGCCAGTGCTGTTTTGGTGCATCCTGCCTACTACACTTGCAAAGCCGGTGCCTCTTCAGGAGTCTGGTTATGAGAAAACTGCATTCTCACTGCAGAGGGTTTGTTTGAATTTGTGCGGCTCCAATTTAGGAGTCCTGTGGCTCCCCTGAATGATTTTATAAATCCTCCTAATGTTGGTGTGTTCTACTTTTTTAAGTTTATTAGTAATGATCATGAGCTACACCAAACAGGGCTATGCTAATCTACAAAACCTGAAGGAAGGGGTGACAGAAGGAAACTGTACACCAAATGAGGCAGTCTATACAACAGAACATGGAACAAACAGAAAATAACTCCTTACTTGCTGCTGATATTTTCTTCATGTCCTTTTTATTTTTGACAGACAAAGCGGCCTAGGCTATACCTCGTTTATGGGCCGTATGGGAGTTTCTTTAGCCCCTCTGGTCATAATTCTAGAAGATATATGGTCCTCCTTGCCTTCTGCCATTTTTTCTACTGCTGCCATTTTGTGTGGATGTACAACGTTTCTTCTTTCTGAAACTCACAATTTCCGATTGCCAGAGACAGTAGCGGATGTGGAACAAGACAAGTAAGAAATGCAAACCTTGCTTTATTTTTTAATGCTCCTTCACTGCTTCATTCTTTTGAACTGAACCTGCAGGGCTAATTTAAGGACTGATTGGGCACCAAGATGCGAACGCTCCATACCCAGGTTAACCTGGACACCAGAACACTGTGTGTCACTACGTTCTTTCAAGTAATGGTTTAAGCGCCGTGGAATTTTCTAGGGGCGCCGCGAAAACTTTTGTAAAATATTTAAAATTGCTAGTGTTTTTGAACTTTTGGTTGATTAAAAAGACAATGTTTAAAAAAATATATTTTATGTTGGGAAAAACAGATAACGGTTAAGCAGATTGTTGAATAAACAAATGTATTTATTTTGAATGCAAGTTAAAATTTTCGCTGTTCACCATTCACCATAATATCAACACCAGCGGTGTCAAAAACACATCTCGTGAGACTTAAAAAGTCTCGTTGTTAGAAGATCTCGCTCACTGTACGGATAGAAGAAGGCGGAGCAAATATAGAACGAGAAAATACGAACGCTACATTTTGGCTCCTGCCGACGAGAGAGTATCGCTGTAGCTGCAGCTCTCACCACTTAATCGTCTGAGTAATACTATAGAAAAATTAACCTTATTTTCGCTCTGACACCGCTGATCAACACAGTAAACTTTGTAAACTCAGTGACCTTTTCCAGTTCTTTGTGGTGAAAAACATTTTGTTGTGACGCAAGCATTCGATACTTCCTTGTAATTTAATTCTCAACGATTATCACTCGCTTTTTATTTACGGTAATTTTAGTTAAACTTTATCTAGAAAAATTCATACATAGTTTATTCTCGTCACAACTTTATTTATGGGCAGTCCCTCAGGTGTGCCGCGAAAGAAAATTTTTGGACTTAGTGTGCCGCAACTCGAAAAAGGTTGCCTTTCACTGGTTTAATAACAGTCTTTATGTCTGATCATCCCTTGTGGGATTTATGCAATAAAGCCTCCTATTCTGATATTTCAAACTCTTGGACGAAGTTACAATGTGCTGCCTCTTGTTCGGTATATCCACTATATGTACTGTATAGGTGTGTGTCGTAATGGACAACGCGCATGGGCTGGCATCCCTGCCAGGACTGGCTCCATTCCCTTAACCAGCCATTAGGCAAATACAATGGAGTGATCAGGGGAAGCTCTGTATCAAGGCTGTATGCCCCCCCAACCTGCTAGATGGTAGGACCCTTGGGAATGTTCGGAAGGAATGCTGCAGGGAATTACAGTCCCAACTTCATGGGACTTCCATAGGGCCCAGAAGTACTTCCAACAGGCAATGCCCTGGCAATAGCTGTAGTCCAGGGTCTTTACTAAAAGGAACAGCACTGTCTTAACCAGACAAGTCAGAGTCGGGAGAGGAGACAAGCAACACTCATCTGGGAGATGTAGCAGAGAGAAGAAAGGTTTATATTTCTGTACAAAGGAATGTCGTCTAATGAAAATTTGTATTTTAACCTAAACTGGATGCATTTGTGTCTGAGGTTTGGGGCTCTGTGGTGCCCCTTGTTGATCACAATGTGAAAATATATCCATCCGTCCATCCATCCTCTTCCACTTATCCGAGATCAGGTCATGGGGGCAGCAGCTTGAGCAGAGAGGCCCAGACTTCCCTCTCCCCAGCCACTTCTTCAAGCTCTTCCGGGAGAATCCCAAGGCGTTCCCAGGCCAGCCGGGAGACGTAGCCTCCTCCCGGTTGGACATGCCCAGAACACCTCCCCAGGGAGGCGTCCAGGAGGCATCCTGATCAGAAGCCACCTCATCTGACTCCTCTCGATGCGGAGAAGCAGCGGCTTTACTCTGAGACCCTCCCAGATGACTGAGCTTCTCATCCTATCTTTAAGGTAAAGCCCAGACACCCTGTGGAGGAAACGCATTTCAGCCACTTGTATTCGCGATCTCGTTCTTTCGGTCAGTACCCATAGCTCATGATCATAGGTGAGGGTAGGAACGTAGATCGACTGGTAAATTGAGAGCTTTGCCTTACGGCTCAGCTCCTTTTTCACCACGACAGACCCATGCAGAGCCCGCATCACTGCGAACACCGCACCGATCCGATCCGCATGTCAATCTCACGCTCCATTCTTCCCTCACTTGTGAACAAGACCCCGAGATACTTGAACTTCTCCACTTGAGGCAGGTTCTCACTCCGAACCCTGAGAGGGCACTCCACCCTTTTCTGGCTGAGGACCATGGTCTCAGATTTGGAGGTGCTGATTCCCATCCCAGCCGCTTCACACTTGGCTGCAAACTGATCCAGAGAGAGCTGAAGATCACGGCCTGATGAAGCAAACAGGACAACATCATCTGCAAAAAGCAGTGACCCAATCCTGAGTCCACTAAACTGGACCCCCTCAATGCCCTGGCTGCACCTAGAAATTCTGTCCATAAAAGTTAGGAACAGAATCGGTGAAAAAGGGCAGCCCTGGTGGAGTCCAACTTTCACCGGAAACGAGTTCGACTTACTGCCGGCAATGTGGACCAAGCTCTGAGACCGGTTGTACAGGGACTGAACAGACCTTATCAGGGGGTCCAGTACCCCATACTCTCTGAGCACCCCCCACAGGGATTCCCTGAGGGACACGGTCGAATGCCTTTTCCAAGTCCACAAAACACATGTAGACTGGCTGGGCAAACTCCAAAGCACCCTCCAGGACTCTGCCAAGAGTGTAGAGCTGGTCCACTGATCCGCGACCAGGACGAAAACCACACTGTTCCTCCTGAATCCGAGATTCGACTGTCTGACGGACCCTCCTCTCCAGGACCCCCGAATAGACTGTTCCAGGGTGGCTAAGGAGTATGATCCCTCTATAGCTGGAACACACCCTCCGGCCCCCCTACTTATACAGTATATATATTTAACCATTGTGGACATCGGGGGTGGTCCTGCTCCCCAAACACCCAATACAAACAGGCACAGATACAATGTGAAAGCAAAAACAGTCTTTATTTGTGGGTAAACTCTTCTATGTAAGTGTTTACCACCACCACAGCCACAAATACAACAAGCATTATATAGCACACAATAACTCTTTAACTTTCTTTGTCTTACTCTGTCCTCCACACAAGCTTTGTTCACCTTCCACCCGACTCTGACTTCTCCTTGTGAGTCAGGCACCTCCTTGTATGTAATGTGCAGGAGTGCTTCCGGTGACATGATACTGCTGCCCCGAAGCACTTCTGGGGTAGGTTGGAGCCCTATGCTCCCCCTGGCGGGCCCCAGGCAGCCCTGCAAGGTTGTCCCCCAGGACTACAATACCCAAAATGCCCTGTGGGCACCCATGCAGGGATTCAAACCTGGGCTTGCTGCCATCTAGCACGCCTAGGGAGATAATGCCCCATTCATGCTCTTTCCCCCAGTCCTTTAATCTTAAGTTAGTCCTGGCAAGGTAAGGACATAGGCTGCCCTTCACACCATTCATGCTTTTTATATTCTTTTCATTATTTACACAGATACATGTCATCTCCTGGTTGTCTTTCCTGGTAATGTTTAGTTTTATTAATGGTAATTGTTCTCAATAACCTAAACCAAACATTATCAACTTGTTCTTAACAGCAGTCCCTTTTGGAGATGTGGTGCTATAAATGAATTTGGAATAACAAGAAGTGAGTCTGTTATCGTTCATTTTCAGGCACAAAGTGGATCAGGATATTCAGGAAGAGATCAATGGAATTCCCATGAATTCAGTCATCCAGTCTGAATTACTGTGACAACTGAGAGGAAGAACATTGGCGAGAAAGAAGGCCTCTTCACCTTCAAGTTTATGGTGCTTATACCACAATGGCTGCCATCATGATGAATTTGGTACCTCCCATCATCTCCGTTGGCTCCCGGTTATGGTAGCAATCATCCATCATAGTTACAGGATGAACTTTAAACAAAACAGCTACTGATTCGATCCCCAGTGCTTTAATAATATTAACTTCACCAGAGAAAAGCATTTTATATATTTGTATGTGCCACCTTGAACTCCTTTAATCTTTTTATAACTGATATTCCACATGTTTGGAATCTTTCAAGTTAGTTACTTTTTCACAATCAGGGGTTGCATTAATTTGGGGCAGTAAATTGGGTCCTTAAAGTGAAGTTTTTTGTTTTTTTTAATTTGAGGTGAGACACAAAAATAGTTAAAAAAAATTAATGAGTTACAACATTCTAAACATTGTCACCTTCTCTATACTCTGCCTCCCTCCCGATCTCTACACCTCTCCATACGTATCTTCCTTTGATTGAAACAGTGCTGGAAGTCTTCTTGCTAGAGGCTCTTCATCTTGCTTGTGTTCCCTTCAGGTCACTTTTGACTTTTGGGAACAAGTAAAAATCACAGGGAGCTAAATCAGACGAATAGGGAGGATGATCGAGAACAGGAATGTTTTTGTCAGTCAAAAAGTGCTTTATGGAAAAAGAGAAAATTTGTGAGAAATTTGATGTTGATTCGCTGTTTGATTTTTTTCACCTGACATTATCGCAGCAACTTGTGTAGTGAGTGTCGTGCCAACATTAATTAGGCTATTCACAGGATATATCGAGCCGGTCAGTGGTTTGAGAAGGCACGTAGGAGGGGATAAAGTTCTATGATTCACATCTGGCCGACCTCCAGGCACAAATACAACACAGGAAAAGTCCCAAGCCCAGCCCGGTTATTTTTGTGTCTCACCTCAAAAATTTCAAAAACTGTGCATATGGAGTCTAGAAATCACCCAAAACAAACATGAAAACAAAAGCCTTAAAAAATCTATCAACATATATCTACATAAATAACCTGCTTACAGCAGGGAAAGTAAGTATTGAACATATCAACGTTTTTCTCAGAAAATATATTTCTAATGGGGCTAATGACATGAAATTTTCACCAGATGTCAGTAACAACCCAAGTAATCCACACATACAAAGAAATCAAAACAAATAAGTCCATAAATTATGTTTAATAAAGTGGGATGATACCGGGAAAAAGTTTTGAACTTTTTACTGAAATGTATTTAATACTTAGTAGAAAACCCTTTGTTAGCAATGACAGCTTCAAGACGCCTCCTGTATGAAGGAACGAGTCACATGCATTGCTCAGGTGTAATTTTGACCCATTCTTCCACACAAAGTGTCTTCAAATCTTGAAGGTTCCAGTGGCCTCTTCGATGAACTCTGATCTTCAATTCTTTCCATAGATTTTTCAATTGGATTCTAATGTCGGCTGATTGACTGGGCCATTCTAACAGCTTTATTTTCTTTCTCTGAAACCAAATGAGAGTTTCCTTGGCTGTGTGTTTGGAATCATCGTCTTATCAAGAATGTCCTGGTAAATTCCTCCATTCATCCTTCCTTCAATTATATGAGGTCTGCAGAGTGACCTGACATTTGCGCGATAGACATATGAGCGCCGACAAAATAGCGCCGATTAAAACAGGGCATCAAAATCGCGCAGACAAAATCGCACCGACAAAATCGTGAAAGTTTCATTAAATATGAATTACTAGTTTAAAGCATATATAATAATGTTTATTTTAGAAGTTAATATTATGAGACGCTGCGTGCCATCAGCACGGCCCGCAGATAGTCCTGAAGATCACGCCCTGCATATGTAGGAAGAATTCCAGCAAGACGTCTTGATAGTTGAGCGCATTTAGACTTGCTGGCTGCCTGACTGCTGGTAATTCCGCTTTGTATACCACGCGTTATGCCAACCCTCGACTGAGTTATTTGTTCGCGGCATGCCATCAGCAGTTATAACAGTTATAACCTAGCACATAATGTGTACATAATGCGCACGTACGCGTCCCACTCTCTTGGCCTCAACCGCGATTTTGTTGAAAACCAGTTAGTGGGTTTGTCGGCACTCATTTGTCCGTCGCGGTTTTGTCAGGGCACATATGTCTATCGCGCTTTTGTCGGTGAACCCTCTGCCAGTACCATATGCTGAAAAACAGCCCCACGCCATGATGTTCCACCTCCAAACTTCACTGCTGCTATGGCGTTTTTAGGGTGATGTGCAGTGCCATTTCTCCTCCAAACATGGTGTGTGCAATGACATCCAAAGAGTTTAACTTTGGTCTCCTCTGACCAGACTATATCCTCACAGTATTTCATTGACTTGTCTAAATGTTTTAAATGAGCTTCAACGTGCTTTTTCTTCAGCAGTGGAGTCTTGCATGGTGAGCGTGCGTAGAGGTCTTCACAGTTGAGTGTATTACTTATTGTTTTCCTTGTAACAACTGGACCTGCGAATTCCAGGGGTGTATTTTCCGTACGTCTCTTAAATCATCTCAGATCAGATGCCTCATCTTGGATGAGTTAATGCCGGTGAAACTCATCTGGTATAAGTCGGTTTTTCAAATGCAGCCGTGTAGTAGATTAGTCTAGCTGGATCTAATCATCCGAGATGATTGCGCGCGCCCGTGCTGATTGAAAAGTCCACATATATCGAGTCTAGAAAACATGATCAGCAAGTCTTTGATAGGCTGCAACAAAATGACAAAAGAACGGGCGCGTTTTTTCACACAAGCAGAGCAGGACCTGTCACTCGAAGGATATGAAGAATTTCAAGATTTAATATGCACAAAGGATAACACTGCAAAAGCAGCCCAAACCAGAAAAGACGGCTGGCAAAAAGTGGGCGACGAATTAAACGCTAAGTAGTGTGCATTGTACTTACTGAATGCAGCTTTTCATTTCCTACGTGTCAGATTAATTATTATTTAATATGTCATAATTCCAGATCAAACGTGAGCACAAGGAGAACATGGGAACAGGTTAAAGTGAAGTACAAGAATATACTTCAAACTGGTAAATATTGGTATATAACTATTTAAAGAATTGTTGACATAAATAATCATATATAATATAAAAAAACATTAATTTTAAAGCTAATAAGAAGGCAGACAAGCAAAAAACAGCTAGAGGTCCACGCGGTCCAGACCCAACCCCTGCAGAAGAGTTGGCTCTCCAGCAAAATGCCCTTCGCCCTGTTTCTGAGGGCATTCCAGGGGGAAGCTCCTCCTCAGAACCAGTGGCAGGATGCAGTGGTCACTTCATTTCAGGTAAAGGATGGTCATTGCATATATTTGTCCTCAATGTGTGCCATAGGTATGTTCCATATAGCCCTCTTTTTTTGTTAGGTCAGTTGCAGGGAATGTCATATCCCTAGAACTTGTGCCTGACTAACGAGATATTGATGAAGGTCAAATATTTGATGAAGACACTGTGTCTGATTATTCTTCAGGAGGAGAGGTACATTTTCTAAATAATGTTTGATCAAACTCCACTCTGATCAATCCCATGTGCCCCAAACACATTTGGAAATCCTGGGTAATGAGAAGGTTAGGCTAATTGTGAGATTCTTTATGGAACTGTGGGTGTTTTTGCCCGTGTATTACCTACCTGCAATGGCGTGAAATGCTTCTTTTATTGTATGCAGATGCAGGTGTCCAGGAAACACTATGAAAACCCGAAGGATATATTTCAGAGCCAAACAGACTTTACGAATTGCCTGGCAAACTGCATTTTTAGATAGATTTTCCATATTGCCTACAATATATAAAAAAATTGCCGCTTGCAAAAAACCTCAAAGCAATGCATACTGTCAGTGTGCTTGTGAGAGCCCGACTTCGCCTAGTTTGACTTTGAATGTAAGGTGGTAATAAATCTTTGAGGTACAATATCCCTTACTTCTTGTGTGACACCTGTGAACACTGGCCCGGACACACACAGACGGACAACATTTTTTCAACCCACACACTGTTTATTTACACTATTTACAATTATGAATATGTGCACTCACAACCCCAGTGCCTTCAGCACCGATTTCCCCAAGTCCAGGCCACACAGTCCTGTGCCTCTTTTCTCCTGGCCACCTCCAGTCCTTCCTCTCGCTCAGTCCTCTTCCACCCGACTTCCACTTGCACACTGGAGGGAGGCGGCCCCTTATGTAATGCTCCCGGATGAGCCCCAGGTGTTCCCAGTATCCCGTCCTTAGCCACGCCCCAGCGTGGCGGAAGTGTCGGCTGTCCTCCTGGCAGCTCTCCGGGCGCCACACAAAGTCTTCCCCCCAGCACTTCCTGGTGTGGCGGAAGTGCTGGGCTCCAGGGACAATCAGGCACTGGGGCGCCGCCTGGCGGTGGCCACGGGTCCCTACAGGGCTGGGCTTCAAAGCCCCCTACCCGAGGCCCCCTGCATAACCAGGACGGACGCCCCCACTCGGTCTGGAGGAGACACACGCCCTCCTCTGGTCCTCCAAGGAGTCCCGGCCGTGCTCCAGCCCCGGCCGAGGACCACACAGGATAAACCGGCATCGGGGCGCCGCCTGACAGTGACCAAGGGCCCCTACAGGGTAGGGCTTCCATGCCCTCGACCCGTGGCCCCCAACAGTTCCAGGACGGACGCACTCTCGCGGTCTGGAGGAGGCACAAGCCCTCCTCACGTCCTCCTGGGAGCCCGGCCGGGGACCACACACCTTAGTAATGAGAAACCTTTTTAGGTCATCTAATAGGAATAAACCAGCTGATATTAATTTGCACTGATTGGGGACAGGATTGCTTTCTAAATACTGACAGATTTCAGCTGGATTTGTGGCTTTCCATGTCTGTTTGCACCTCCCTTTCTTCACGTGTTCAATACTTTCCTTCTGCAAATCCACTTTATTACACATAATTTCTGGACTTATTTGTTTCGATTACTTTGTATGCGTGGATTACTTGGGTTGTTACCGACGTCTGGTGTAAATTCCATGTCAATAGGCCCATTAGAAATATATTTACTGAGAAAAAACATTGACGGATGTGTTCCATACTTATTTTCCTCGCTGTATATCCTCGTTGAAACAGTAAAGTTTTCTATTATGAAAACAAAAATAATTGAAATTCATAAATTGTCACAGATTCTTTGCACTATTTTTCCGAAAGTAAAATTCATTCCTCTTCCCTGGTGTGTTCACAGTGACCGTTGTGGATGGAATTTTTATATAAAAAAATTAAATAAACAGCACTAAACCACAAATGTGTCTGTAGCTGTTTAGAAGAATATTGTCTTTCTGTTAAAATGGTTTGAAAATGTGTGTAATCTTAAAGAAATCCCACATTTGCAGTGCCTGGCAAACCTCTTCTGGCACTCGTGATAACTTTAAGTTCGAAGTCTTGCCTCAGGGTGCTTAGCTTCCTTCTTTTGGCTCTTCAAATCTGTGTCGCTCATTTTCTTATGCTTGTTAAAGCTCCTCATTTGTATATTTAGGTTTGTAAAGCTATGTGTTAAAATCCCTGAGAAAATGGTGAGATAGCACAAAACAAGACAGACAAGAAGAGTCAGACCAGGGCCAACTTTCCAAAAATGTTTATTGATGGCATAGTGAATGAAACTATAAAGATCTTAACAAAGTCGTGTTGGAAACGCATTCTGCTTCCTCTAATGCCACAGTGGCATAGAAGGGGGGGGGCAGTCCGCCCCGGGTGGCACATATTTGGGGGCAGCATTATTGGCCAAAAGGCTCAGTACAATTCGTGTGTAAGCAGCAGGGTTCGGAAAAATATCACTCTTGAATGAAATTGGTCAAATTCTCTGATTTTTAACCACAAATGCTTGAAAAGTGATGTTCAGACTGTCTTCCTGTGACGGCATCAGACACAGCAGTTGAAATTTATGAGGCAATAACAAAAATAAAAAAAATTACACCGATAATAATTTCTACACTGCAAAAAATGAAATCTAAGCAAGTGAAAAGTACTTATATCATGATGTTAAATCTTTTTTTTCTTATTGTGAGAATTATTGACTTGTCAAAAAACTTGTATTTACAACTAGCCAACCCGCGGCGTACCATACGGTCGTTTTTTTAATGATTTTTAAGCACAGGGAGAAAATTAACATTTAAAAAATTGGTAATGTAATAAATCAGCAAGAAAAGCAACATTGTAACAATGCACGGAACGAACCAACACACAATCGTCCGTTCGGCGCTCAGGCGGAGGGTGGAACGGGAAGAGAGGAGAAGGACATCCACCCCGCTCCCTCCGTCATGCTAGTCTGCTGATTTCTCGTCCAGTATGCACTGCCCACCTCTAACTCGTCACTCGAGTCGTTGTCATCTTTGCACAGTCCAGATGCACCTGTGACTCACGTAGACTTTTCATTGCTCTGTGCGGTTTTGGCTGCCTTTCTATATATAATCCACCAAGACACCCGACCACGGTAGTAGCGAGGTGGGAGGGGGGTGTGTACAAAGTGCAGGAGCATCTAAGAAGATGCATGTTTGTCGTGGGTGCAAATTGCTGTATGTAGCGTGTAAAACAGTTTGTTATGGTCACGCGGTCGTGCGTCGTAACCAAAAACTCGGTTTTTAAAGACTGGTTACTTCATTGTGTATACGACTATAGGTGAATGAAAAGATATAACTCTGGAGAGGGCAACATACAATACAGCGTTGTACATGCTGCACACAGCGATTCACATCCGCGACAAATATGAATCTTCTTAGATGGTGCTGTCGCGTCCACCCACGCTCTCGAAGCACACACACTGCCTGGTCATGTGCCCGCTCGTAAGAGCAACTAACAGAGACTCGACCACCAACAGTAAGACCATGGAATACCCCTCGCAAACTGTTTTACACGCTGCATACAGTGATTTACATCCGTGACAAACATGCCTCTTCTTAGATAGTCCTGCCGCGTCGTGTGGTGCCTCTGTGTGAACCGGTCAGGCACAGAGAAGTTCAGCTGCTGAGAGAGCGTCTCGACTGTTGCAGGGCCTGCATTGGTGAAGCAAGTGAGACGGTAATGAAACACAGGCACAGGTAGCGAGGTGGGTGTGTACAAAGTGCAAGAGTATCTAAGAAGACGCATGCTTGTCGCGGAAGTGAATTGCTGTATGTAGCGTGTAAAACAGTTTGCCAGGGTGCACGCGGTCGTGCGGCGTAACCGAAAACTCGATTTTTAAAGACTGCTTACTTCATTGTGTTTTAACCTCAGTTGTGAAGGAATGTTTTAAGGATCCCATGGGATACCCCTTGCAAACCGTTTTACACGCTGCATATGGCGATTCACCTCCGCGAGAAACATGCCTCTATGAACAGTCAGCGTGGGTCGGAGCTGCATGTGACCTCTACAACAGACGAATATAAACGACGCCATTTTTTCTGTGCCGTCACATCTGAGTTGGTGGGCGTGGCTCTGCGAGTTGTCGTCATATCCAATGGTCTTGGAGTTGGCGGGCGTGGCTCCTTCCTGCGTGCGCCATAGGTGTCTCACATGTCGGTGGCTTAGTGAATCCACGCCCCTTCCGGCGTGCTTTCCATGGTTGTCTTGCCTTAGTGAATTATTTATACAGATTATTTAGCATGTTTTGAGAAATCTTGTCAAATAAATTTGCTTATCCCATTGGCAGATTTTTTTGCTAAATAAAAGCAAAACAACTCTCAGTTAAAGTTTTTGTTGTCTAGTTTTTGCATATACATTTTTTGCAGTGTAGGAAGATAAACAACTAATTTACAGTTTATAATTTCGTTTCATTATCAATCCGAATGCGTTCTTGCTCTGCGCAGAAAACATCCCCACCTATCACTTGTACACTACACTGGTTCTGGTTTTCGTAGCGTAATTATATTAAACTAATAATCAGAACACGGCTTATCAGTGTGTCTATATAGTATATTCTTGTCTAGTTGATGCTTATAAATATATATAAAAAATGATTGCTGTTTCTTTATATATGAATAAATCTATGAAAAATTTGTCTTAATTTTTCTCTATACGTCATTTTAATTTTCTATTTAAATGGTTTAACATATTCTGATATGTTGGAGGGCGGCAAATTGAAAGAGCGGCACGAACTCGAGCTGCACCACTGTAATGCCATGAGATATTCCAAAGGGTAGAACAGAACAGAGATGAGGACAAGAACAACACAGTAAGAATACCAGAGGAATGTCAAAAGTAATGACCAATGAGAACCAAATTTGAAAGACCTCACGTAAAAATGTTCTTACACTGTCTAAACTACAAAAGACATGCGTTTTGTTACCAAAGTGAATCTAACACATGGATGAAGCCCTTATTAGGCTGCACCTTTCAACGCAGAATACATGGTGAAGTCCTGCACATGTGGTCGTGAGACTAGCTACAGACATAAATATCATGGCCGCTGACATACAAACTACTACAAAGTGCCCATAAGAAAAAGAAAAAAAAAAACCAAGAGTGTGCCATCACCATCCTAATCATAAAACACAGCTTATTGAGGGCCATATCGATAGTCTATAAATGCGCAAAAATGGGAAACTGGGAATGCAGCAATGAGTCTAAAAGGATTGTCATCGTCATAGTCTGACATTTCACTGCTATAAAATGACAACTTACTTCAACAAGTCCACATGCAAAAACACCTTCCCTCTGTGCCCGAATCACTTTCAAAGTACAGTAAAACCAGCCCATTTAGGGGGTCAAAGGGTTTTGGGGGGCAGCAGTGTGTCAATCCACTCAAAATCCAGTATACAAACAACTGGATATGGGGGACTCCCCACTCCGCTCTTCAATTTAATGTACATTTGTTATGTATATGCAAGAATTTAAGACTAAATATAAGGTCTGTTTAATGTTACAAATAATTGCACTAAATGTGTGACGTGCCTGCACCTTGGTATTAAGGCGCACATTACTGCTGGAACTTGTTATACATATAAAATGATGGAAGTTTGATAATTGCTGCACTTGTGTCTGTCTTTATTAATATACTAGTATACTGTTGGTTCTAAATGTTCGGCTCACAGCTTTAACAATAAGGCCATGAAAGTTGGACGTGGCTGGAATGTCTCCAGTCTTAGATGTTCTGCCACTGTGAACAACAATGAAACCGTTTAGATGTGTCCGTGCAGCACTTCACCCCAAAAGAACACTAAATATATCTTTGTATGTGTGTCTCTGTGTGTGTGTGGGTTCTTTTTTACTTCCATAGAAAATGTAGGTTTATCCTTTTTTGAAAAATAAGAAAAATAAGATAGATAGATACTTTAATAATCCCAAGGGGAAATTCACATAATCCAGCAGCAGTATACTGATACAAAGAAACAATATTAAATTAAATAGTAATAAAAATGAAAAAAAATTAAAATAAAATTAATGTTCGCCATTTACTCCCCCAGGTGGAATTGAAGAGTCGCATAGTGTGGGGGAGGAACGATCTCTTTAGTCTGTCAGTGGAGCAGGACGGTGACAGCAGTCTGTCACTGAAGCTACTCCTCTGTCTGGAGATGATCCTGTTCAGTGGATGCAGTGGATTCTTCGTGATTGACAGGAGTTTGCTTAGCGCCCGTCGCTCTGCCACAGATGTTAAACTGTCCAACTTTAATCCTACAATGGAGCCTGCCTTCTTAACAAGTTTGTCCAGGCGTGAGGCGTCTTTCATCTTTATGCTGCCACCCCAGCACACCACCGCGTAGAAGAGGGCACTCGCCACAACCGTCTGGTAGAACATCTGCAGCATCTTACTGCAGATGTTGAAGGATGCCAACCTTCTCAGAAAGTATAGTCTGCTCTGATAAATAAATGAGCAAATAATAATAAGCATGAATTTAAGCCAAAGACTCTACCTAATTAAATAGCTCAGTGTTTAAAAAGGCCTCCATCCATCCTTTGGATCCAATTTTTTTCCTGGCATTTTGGGCACAGGGTAGTAACCAGCACTGGATGGAATGCCGAAATAGAAAATAACATGAAACTACTTTTGTCTCCTTTGTAACTGGAGAAAATGAGTGTGAGGTGCTGAATCTGCCCGAGTGAAGTCATTGGGAATTGCACACTCCCATTCTTACAAGAGGTGTGTCAAGGACGGCAAGACTGGACTTAAATTAAGGGCTTAGACAAAGGCACGGCATACCTGTTTCATCCATGTAGAAGGTTGTGCTCTCGGTCTGCCATTTTCCATCCTAAGCAATGGTCATTTCTGCTGCCCTAAGCAGGGATGTCTGATTAGGGGGTCATGCTGGACAAAGCAGGACCAGAGACTAAGAGAGACAGCCACCTGGAAATCCAAGCATATTAGATACTTCACTTTAACTAGGTTGTATGATAGATAGATAGATAGATAGATAGATAGATAGATAGATAGATAGATAGATAGATAGATAGATAGATAGATAGATAGATAGATAGATAGATAGATAGATAGATAGATAGATAGATAGATAGATAGATAGATAGATAGATAGATAGATAGATACTTTATTAATCCCAAGGGGATATTCATATACTCCAGCAGCAGCATACTGATAAAAACAATATTAAATTAAAGAGTGAGAACAATGCAGGTATAACAGACAATAACTTTGTATAATATTAACATTTACCCCCCGGGTGGAATTGAAGAGTCGCATAGTGTGGGGTCTCCTCAGTCTGTCAGTGGAGCAGGATGGTGACAGCAGTCTGTCGCTGAAGCTGCTCCTCTGTCTGGAGATGATCCTATTCAGTGGATGCAGTGGATTCTCCATGATTGACAGGAGTCTGCTCAGTGCCCGTCGCTCTGCCACGGATGTCAAACTGTCCAGCTCCGTGCCTACAATAGAGCCTGCCTTCCTCACCAGTTTGTCCAGGCGTGAGGCGTCCCTCTTCTTTATGCTGCCTCCCCAGCTCACCACCGCGTAGAAGAGGCCGCTCGCCACAACCGTCTGATGGAACATCTGCAGCATCTTATTGCAGATGTTGAAGGACGCCAGCCTTCTAAGGTTTTATCTATAATACATAATAAATAATTGTGACTTTTTTCGCTCCAGCCTGTTCTTGTACTTGTAATTGTTTCTGGGGGTTATAAATGACATACAAAAAAATTTATGGACCTCATAATGTCTAAAGTGCTCAGATCTGTCCGAGGCCTAAAACCGTCCTGACTGCAGCTGGACACTACTCCCGCAAGTCAGGAATTGTGCAACAGAGTCCTTACCCAGTGTGCCACATGGACAAGCACGTTAAAAAATCCATCAGAGTGTCAACATACCAGGGTGTGATAACACTTTTTGTAAGTTTAAGATTATACTGTTTTGATAGAATAAATCAATCAGTGTCAAATGAGGAATTCTGAGGTGAGTTTAACGTAATACGACCTTTCAGCTTCGTCTCAGTGAAGATCTAAAGAGTCTCAACAGAGTTTCCTGCCTAACAGAACAAAATAAAAATCTACAGATCGCATTCAACTTGCAAACGCTGTGTCTCTACAACTGTGAAACATCAAGTAATGGGAATAATGACTGATTGCTGAGGTCTTGTGCTACATTTTATGTTCATTTTGAATTTCGGAAAAGTAGTGAAAGGCACAATGTGTGTGCTTTCCAAGAGAAACAGTAGGGTGTGCTCAGCTCCCTTTTATACCCACTGAGCTGACAAGAATGAAATTGTGGAAACGAAGCCAATCGCCCTCAGGACATTTACCTCTCAGCATGTGCTGGCAAACATTTATATAGGAACATGCGGCCACAGCCGGAGCCGGAGCAGTCCTTCATGTTGACAGGCGGCCAGCAGCAGTAAAACAGGGAGACCCAGTGAACACCTTCTTCTAGCCATGTTAATCATTACAGCGGCTTTTACAGGGCAGTCCACATATTAGGCCTACTTAACTAGTGTGTGCAGATCACATCACTCACTGATTTAACCTTTAAAGGTAAATCATTAGAATTCTTTCTTCCTTTGTTAAAATGTTTCAGTTGTTTTTGTCAAGAAAATAATTTTCATGCAAATATTTAAAAAAATGTGCACTCTTAATTTTGTTTAACGTGCCATTTTTTATAAACAGTTTATAGCAAAAAATGATAAGCTGCAGACTTAATCATTTCGGCCTTGCAGTTCTTGGCATTTAAGGCCTGCAATAAACATGACGGCACAGCGGTTAGTGCTGCCGCCTCACACGTCCACTCCACGGACGAGGGTTCGGTGCCTGGCCTTGAGCTGACATGCATCACACATGCAGCAGTAAAAAGCTCTCTGTCGTACCAATCAGAATGATTACAGTCATAAAACTCATTTCAAGGCGATCAATTATAAACTTCGCAGTGTATATCACCAGGGACTTGAGATCAACTCCAGACCTTTGTGGAGTTTGCATGTGCCTGCAATATTCCTGAGCAGTTTCTCCAGGGGTCAGATTTATTACAAAAGAGGCATGACATGCGTATACACAACTCTTCATGCTGTCACACATGTGCGCATGGGAAGCCGTCTGAGGGCTTAACTTCGAGTAAGATGCAGAGCCAGGGGTTGATGAACAGTACTAATGCCTTTTCTCCCTCTTCCATGGACCACCATGAGAAAGACCCAGCTAAGACTCCGCCCACTTCCACTGCTACATCACACGATCTTGCAGATGTCATTTCGGCCTGAGATCCCACCCCTTCCTGTCCTTCACCTATAAAACCCTCAGCCTTCACTCTATTAGGCAGTCGATGTTCAGCTCAGTCCTTTGCGACTACTCAGTTTGAAGTTTGATATTTGGCTGCTACTACATTATATGCGGTGGACTCCCAAGATCTTAATCTTTGTCTCTTTGTTTTCTTCACAATGCAAGAGTCGTGATTTATAAAAGAAATCTTGATGGAAGAATGTGTTTTTATTAGTGCCGGGCAACGATTAAAACTATTAATTACGATTTATTGCATGATTGTCTGCGATTAATCACAGACAATCACATTATTATGTGCAAAATTCAATAATAAACTCAAATGTAGTGTATTGCATGTATTTGGTTTGCAAACACTTTAAACTTTCTTTGCATGCACCTAATATAGACGAGAACTTCTGTCTCACACTACTTGGTGTGTCAGGTGCTCTACCAGCCAATGAAGTTTTGCAGCATTGTGCATAGCATATGTATGAGGCTGATTAGCATACTCCATATAAGGTTGTTATAGGGTGGTAACTGGGCAGGGTTAAAGGTCCATTCACGTACACACATTTATAGAATTATGATTTATAAGGCGTGAGTTGTATTGAAATGTACATACACAGGGTTTATAAATCTGATTTTATGTGGAATGAGTATTTCCCTGTTTCTTGGCATTTGCATACTTTAACCTACCTGCTGGTGGTGGTCGGAAGGATTGGTGGCGCCAGTGTTCGGCAGCCTCACTTCTGTCAGTGTGCCCCAGGGCAGCTGTGGCTACATAGTAGCTTATCATCACCAACGTATGAATGTGTGTGTGAATGGGTGAATGACTGTTGTGTTGTAAAGCGCCTAGGGGGGTTCTTGAACTCTAGTTAGGCGCTATATCAAATACAGGCCATTTACATTTACATTTACATTCATGCTCAAATCCAAGCAAAGTTTTACAAATGAGACCCCTGATTTCCTTTCACATTCAAAAGAGGTGCCAATCGCATAAAACTGGCAACTATAAAATACGCGAACAAGCCATGCACTGGGCTGGCATTTCATCCATCTTGGCTCCTGCCTTAATCTCAGTTCTGCTGGGATATGTTTTAGCCCCACTCAGCCATGAAGTCTATGATTATGGAATGCCCAGAGAGAGCCAATATGAACTCTGAGGGTTGAACACAGACATCTTAGAGAGGATTTATTAAACATCTCACACCCACTGACAGCCCAAGAGAACTCCAAAAGAACATGCAGATTTCCTAGAAACTGGAACAGTGAGGCCCAAATCAGCCCACCTCACATTAACAAATCTAGCATGGCTTATCTTCTTTAAACTGGGTAGAATATAAGGACTTATAACACTCTCTAAATCTGTGGGTTATATTTTTATGTTCAATGATTTTATCTCAGTCTGTGTTGGTAATTACTGTTATTGCACTGTGAACTTCCTGCTTGTGGTTTTGTCGAGCCAAGATCTGATTGGCCTTCTCTCCATGTTCATAGTAATGATGTCACAATTTAAAGATGAGCCGTTCCACTTATTTTGTTGTTGAGAGGTTAAGTTCTGATTGCAAAACCTTTATTTCCCAATAAAGTGCCTTATGTGGAGACCTAGCAGATTCTTGATCTGTTCTGATAATTTCATTGATTAGCTCTCAGACCTTCTTGGCTTCCAAATCAGTTTTCTGAGAAAGATATAAAATAATCTGTCCTCTTAAAAATGCCCTCAGCATTTCCTAGAGTATTCATGCAAAGATCTCTGAATATGCGCTTATCTCTAAAAAAATAATAATTTTGCTTGGATATGAAATCTGTACAGTTCTGATCAGCTAATAACAGGGGTTAATATGCCAGCTATGAGGTGAGTGTATTAGGCATAGTGATTTAAGCTCCATGGTCAGAGGTAACAATAGTGTTACTTACACGATTTGATAATGAGTAAAAAATGATCGTCTATGAATAAATAATCATAGTTCTTGAGTAACAATGGTGAGAAGGGGGATATATGCTTTTAAGTTTAATTAAAAAAAACTCCACGGGTCTGATAAGTTATGATCCATTACAAACTATGTAATTATTTTTTCAGTATTAGATGTTATCACCACTGCAGCAGACGACCTATCAAGGTCTGGATTTAAAGCACAATTAAAATCTCCAGCCATTATAATTTTATGAGTGTTCACATTGGGATATTGATACAAATACATTTTAGATGAAATCTCTATCATCCACATTAGGTGCACAAATATTAAACAGAATCACTTTAGTATTAAATAAATTACCCATGACCCTGACATATCACCCATCAGGATCAGATACTATAACTGATACTACAAGGGACATTCAAAAAGTTTCTGCACTTTTTTTTTAATTCACCTCATACATAGTCATCTTTGTTTGCCATGCAATTTTCCCAGTGTCGTAGCAACTTTTTAATGCCCACTTACTACTCTTCTCGCCTTCACCGTTTCCAATGAAAATATTAAAGTGCCGAAACTATTTGAACTTCACTCGTTCAAATGAAATTGTTCTGTGTATTAAGATTCCCACATCCCTAGTTTTCTTTGTATAGCTGGAGTGAAAAATCCAATTTCTTTGCAACAGAAACTGGTCATTACTTATTATGTGAGTCTCCTCTAAAAATGCTATCTTGGCATTTAAACCTGTTAAGTTAGTGAATACTTTCTTTCTCTTTAATTCATGATTGAGACCTTTGACATTCCAGCTCACAAAGTCTACTGTTGGGTCATAAAAACATTGCTTCTGAACTTTTGTTGACATTTTGTAGTCTTTAAGTTAAGGTAGTACATTTTTGCATATGATAGCTTTGACCTAGATTTCATATTGTTGCCAGGTGTTATGGGCCAGGAGCCTTTTGTTAAGTTGGTACTTAAGTTATTGGGGTAGGAAGGATAAATAAGAAATAGCTTTGTTCTCCTTCTCTCTCCCAAGCCCCCAAATCTAGCACATTTATCATACCCCGTTTAACCAATTAAGGGTAGCCAGGTGCTGGAGCCTCTCCTGGTACAACTGGGTACAAGGCAGGAATCATACCTTGATTGACTGTCATTGTAAGGTTCATTTCTATGTTTCTTTTTGTATTATTTTTCAGTATACTATTCCATGTTGCAAGGACTTTACAAAATGGAGACAGAGATATAACATGATCAGTCTTTTTCTTAAAGTATTTAACTTATTCATTAATTGTAGTATCTCTGTAAGTAGTGCTCATCCAAAGATAAGATGTGTTTTGCTAAAGACTTTGAATGTGTCACCCACATTTAGGACAGGTGGAGTCAGCTTATGTGAGGAACTTGTCATTTTGACTTCCTTTTGGTGTGTCTTGAGCTTTGTTTAGGCTAGTGATGTATTTCTATTCACATCTCTTTAGAGCACCACACCCTAGACAGCAGGATCGGCACTACTTTCAGAGTGAATTCCAATCAATTTATTCTCCAAGAATGCACTTAAAAGCTGCAAACAGTATCCTCATGTGGCTGTACACGTGTCTCATTCTCTTAAGCTCTCAACTTGTACCCCATTGAGGGTGTTAGCTCCTTCTGCACACTGCTTGTGAGAGGAATTTCAAATCCACCTTTGTGTAATTACATCCTAAGGTGCTGTTTAGCTTGTATTCACAGGGTGGCATACTCTGAAACATACCTTTACACCCTAGAAACGTTTTTCAGCAATCTCTGCCTGAGGGGGGTACACCAAAATAAAGCCTTATTATTAAAAAAAAATAAAGCTAGCATCTAACAGATAACTTCTCAAAGGTTACAGAATTTGTGTTTGTGTAAAATTTAAACCTTCCTTGTTTTCTGATACAGTATATCTCATGTACAAGTAATGCCAGGGCAGTTTTTTCCACCTATCTGGCATCCTCAGACATACCAACTGTAAAAACCTTCATGTTGATAACACAAAGAACTAAATAGTTTCAACATATGGCACCATGGGTCCCCTTCACTATCCAAAATGTGTAAAGTATTACACATAGGGAGTAAAAATATTAGGTTTGAATACACAATGGGCGGTCAGAAAATCGAGAGTACACCTTATGAGAAGGATTTAGGAGTCATAGTGGACTCCAAGCTATCAACTTCCAAACAGTGTTCAGAAGCCATTAAGAAGGCTAACAGAACGTTAGGTTATATAGCGCCTTGATCTGTGGAGTACAAGTCACAGGAGGTTCTGCTCAACCTTTATAACGCACTGGTGAGGCCTCATCTTGAGTACTGTGTGTAGTTTTGGTCTCCAGGTTACAAAAAGGACATAGCAGCACTAGAAAAGGTCCAGAGAAGAGCGACTAGGCTGATTCCAGGTCTACAGGGGTTGAATTATGAGGAAAGATTAAAAGAGCTGAGCCTTTACAGTTTAAGCAAAGGAAGATTAAGAGGTGACATGATTGAAGTGTTTAAAATTATGAAGGGAATTAGTCCAGTGGATCGAGACTTGTATTTTAAAATGAGTTCATCAAGAACACGGGGACACAGTTGGAAACTTGTTAAGGGTAAATTTCGCACAAACATTAGGAAGTTTTTCTTTACACAAAGAACGATAGACACTTGGAATAAGCTACCAAGTAGTGTGGTAGACAGTAAGACGTTAGGGACTTTCAAAACTCGACTTGATGTTTTCTTGGAGGAAACAAGTGGATAGGACTGGCGAGCTTTGTTGGGCTGAATGGCCTGTTCTCGTCCAGATTGTTCTAATTCTAATTCTAATTCAAAGCCTCTCCAGACAGGGATCCAGGTCAGAACAATTTTAATGCACTTAAAGCAGTGAATCATATAAAACCTCTGAACCCCATCCCCTAATACTCTGATACACCCAAGTAGCCCGCACCTACACATCAAACTATTTACATTGTTTGCTCCTGCTTCAAATACTCTTATTTTTTTCATTCCGCACACCCCTAGATATGTCTCATTATGTCCATGCATGGACATTTACGTATCGTTGGAGATGTCACAAGCACTGCCATCCAACGGTATGAGATTTGCAAGTGTGTGACCCACTGAGTCTGAGCTAATGACCCAGAAACGTGAGGTGTACTTGCCATAGGTGGCATCTTGTCCCCTTTTATTTGGAGGATACCTCATTACTAATGCATCGTACAATAATGTGCTTGGACTTGCTTTGATCAGGAGAATCTGCTGTAAGTACCGATGTGTCACTTGTAGGCATTTGCTGTTGTTTTGTGAAGTGATATGCAATAGCACATGAAAAATCAGAAGAGTGGTGTAGCGCTGTTTCCAGTTTTCAGCCTGTAGCTTACGTTTGCTCGTTCGGTGGGTTGGCTCATCGCATTGGTCGAAATCTATTGGTCAGGTCCTTTCACACTTGGGTATTATTTATACAGAATAATTACTTGTGACAGTTTATGAAACACCGCACATATGATTTCATACCAGATTAAAAGTCAATCATAAATATTTTAACAATTTCATTACTAGGAGTGTGAAGTCGACACCTGTCGCTTATAAATGAAGTATTGTTTGTGTCGGTGTGTGGCATAGTTCACCTGTATGCTATTGCAAAAGAAGTTTTAAATGATCACTCTGACAGTTCCAGTCAGCTCAGGGTATAAGAGGGTACTACTGCCAGGAAAACAGAAGAACTGATTTTGTGAGTAAACTGGGAAATGCAGGCAAAAGGCAAACAAAATAAATGAAAATAAAAAGTAGTGCCAGCTTCTGTAACCGAGGATCGGACCGCCAAGGTCCCCGCCTTCAGCCACCACCCAACTCACACTGCACCCGACCTCCTTGGCCCCTCCCAAAGGTGGTGAGCCCATGGGAAGGGGGACTCACGTTGCCTCTTCGGGCTGTGCCCGGCCATGTCCCATGGGTGCAGGCCCGGCCACCAGGCGCTCACCATCAAGCCCCACCTCCAGAGGGGGGCCCCAGTGACCCATGTCTGCTTGAGGGAAAACGGTGTCCAAAGTTTTCATTCATCATAGAAGGTTTGCTGGACCGCTCTTTGTCTCATCCCTCACCTAGGACCAGTTTTTCTTAGGTGGCCCTACCAGGGGCATAAAGCCCCGGACAACAGAGCTCCTAGGATCATTGGGACATGCAAACCCCTCCACCACGATATGGTGGCAGCTCGAGGAGGTGCCCTTTGTCACCGATTCTGTTCATAACTTTTATGGACAGAATTTCTAGGTGCAGCCAGGGTGTTGAAGGGGTCCGGTGTAGTGGATTCAGGATTGGGTCACTGCTTTTTGCAGATAATGTTGTCCTGTTTGCTTCATCAGGCCGGGATCTTCAGCTCTCTGGATCAGTTCGCAGCTGAGTGTGAAGCGGCTGGGATGGGAATCAGCACCTCCAAATCCAAGACCATGGTCCTCAGCCAGAAAAGGGTGGAGTGCCCTCTAAGGGTTGGAGTCGAGATCTTGCTCCAAATGGAGGAGTTCAAGTATCTTGGGGTCTTGTTCACGAGTGAGGGAAGAATGGACCGTGAGATCGACAGGCGGATCGGTGCGGCATTCGCAGTGATGCGGGCTCTGCATGGGTCTGTCAGGGTGAAAAAGGAGCTGAGCCGTAAGGCAAAGCTCTCAGTTTACCAGTCGATCTACATTCCTACCCTCACCTTTGGTCATGAGCTATGGGTGGTGACCGAAAGAACGAGATCGAGAATACAAGCGGCTGAAATGAGTTTCCTCCGCAGAGTGTCTGGGCTTTCCCTTAAAGATAGGGTGAGAAGCTCAGTCATCCAGGAGGAGCTCAGAGTAGAGCCGCTGCTTCTCCGCATCGAGAGGAGTCAGACGAGGTGGCTTCTGATCAGGATGCCTTCTGGACGCCTCCCTGGTGAGGTGTGCAGGGCACGTCTAACTGGGAGGAGGACCTGGGGAAGAGCCAGGACATGCTGGAGGGACTATTTTTCTCGGCTGGCCTGGGAACGCCATAGGGATTCCCCCGGAAGAGCTGGAAGAAGTGGCCGGGGAGAGGGAAGTCTGGGCCTCTCTGTTTAAGCTGCTGCCCCCGCGACCCGACCTTGGATAAGCAGAAGAGGATGGATGGATAAAAAGTAGCAACTGTAACCAAGACAAGAGGCAAAGTCAAGGTCATATAACAGGCAATAAGTTTATACCAGGCAATACAAGAGAAAACACACAATAGATCAAAATGAAATGAATGATTTTATCTGCAGATTGGATAAGGTTCCTAGAGAAAGGCTGACCTTTTATGCTGGTTGTTGATTAATTCAATGTCACGACCCCAGAGATCCCACCCCTAGAAACGAGGGAAATGACAGCGACAACTGTACACAATACGGTGTATCTTAAAAAAAAAAGGTTATGAAGGATCAGTTTTCAGCCTAAATCAGAACAACTACCTGAGACTTAGTTAATTCTACCCCTTGCTGTTGTAGTATTTAGTTCTTCTAGACAGCCTGGTGGAATCAGTTGCAAAACTGCTGATTTGTATAAGATTATACAGTATGTTGAATGTACCTAAGCACATGTTCATTTTCCATGTGTTTGTTGTGTGCTGATGCACATTTTTAAAAGATGATAACACACTTAAGTTTTTGTTTTCTTGTGTAGATTCCGTTTACATCTGCTTGCCATTTTGTGTTTAACATAAAGGTCCTCGGTGTCATTTTCTGTGATGTGCGGAAATATTCTTGAGTATTGTGGCTGTTCTGGTAGTACAATGCCTACTTTGCCAATTAGTATGGCAAGCATAATAATTGCAGTAATAAAGATGCATGTGAAACAGACCTAACCTTGAAGACATCCATCCATGGTGCTTCAGTGTGTATGTGCTCAGTCTCACATGTACAAAACAAGAAAAATGAAAAGAGGATTGCATGAGAATGGCAAAGGTTGGGCTTTCTGCATTGTGTGCTTGCCTGTAGATAAAATAAACTAATATGCATGATGGTGCATTGATGTGCATCTAGGTAAGTACGCTGCTCCATGCTGATATGATATGTCATTCATCTACCTTTAATATTATCTGCAATTATTATTATTTATTTTCCTATACAAATTGTTTATATATATATATATATATATATATATATATATATACACATATATACACTCACCTAAAGTATTACTAGGAACACCTGTTCAATTTCTCATTAATGCGATTATCTAATCAACCAATCACATGGCAGTTGCTTCAATGCATTTAGGGGTGTGGTCCTGGTCAAGACAATCTCCTGAACTCCAAACTGAATGTCAGAATGGCAAAGAAAGGTGATTTAAGCAATTTTGAGCGTGGCATGGTTGTTGGTGCCAGACAGGCCTGTCTGAGTATTTCACAATCTGCTCAGTTACTGGGATTTTCACGCACAACCATTTCTAGGGTTTACAAAGAATGGTGTGAAAAGGGAAAAACATCCAGTATGCGGCAGTCCTGTGGGCGAAAATGCCTTGTTGATGCTAGAGGTCAGAGGAGAATGGGCCGACTGATTCAAGCTGATAGAAGAGCAACTTTGACTGAAATAACCACTCGTTACAACCGAGGTATGCAGCAAAGCATTTGTGAAGCCACAACATGCACAACCTTGAGGCGGATGGGCTACAACAGCAGAAGACCCCACCGGGTACCACTCATCTCCACTACAAATAGGAAAAAAAGGCTACAATTTGCACGAGCTCACCAAAATTGGACAGTTGAAGACTGGAAAAATGTTGCCTGGTCTGATGAGTCTCGATTTCTGTTGAGACATTCAAATGGTAGAGTCAGAATTTGGCGTAAACAGAATGAGAACATGGATCCATCATGCCTTGTTACCACTGTGCAGGCTGGTGGTGGTGGTGGTGGTGTAATGGTGTGGGGGATGTTTTCTTGGCACACTTTAGGCCCCTTAGTGCCAATTGGGCATCGTTTAAATGCCACGGGCTACCTGAGCATTGTTTCTGACCATGTCCATCCCTTCATGACCACCATGTACCCATCCTCTGATGGCTACTTCCAGCAGGATAATGCACCATGTCACAAAGCTCGAATCATTTCAAATTGGTTTCTTGAACATGACAATGAGTTCACTGTACTAAAATGGCCCCCACAGTCACCAGATCTCAACCCAATAGAGCATCTTTGGGATGTGGTGGAACGGGAGCTTCGTGCCCTGGATGTGCATCCCACAAATCTCCATCAACTGCAAGATGCTATCCTATCAATATGGGCCAACATTTCTAAAGAATGCTTTCAGCACCTTGTTGAATCAATGCTACGTAGAATTAAGGCAGTTCTGAAGGCGAAAGGGGGTCAAACACCGTATTAGTATGGTGGTCCTAATGATGCTTTAGGTGAGTGTATATTTATTACAAATGGGAGTTGCCCCTGGACTGATCTATAAGATACACCATTTTGAACATTGCCGTACTTCTGAAAACCCTTTGCTTCCTGATAAAAAAGGGATTAGAGGTCATCGTCCTCTCCCAGAGAAGAGTGGCTTTTTTTCCTGCGCATAAGAGATGACCACCTAGCTATTAGAATAATTTAAAAGTATTTGCTATCTTTCGCCCTACAGGTACTTTCAGCGCCTTTCCACTATATTTTCATGTGTGAACGTCTCTTCATTGGCGCTCCTTTTCTTGAGCATGGTCTTGTACCAGACGCTGTTATTATCTTCTTTCTCACCTCCTGTCCGGTTTTATACTTGCTGTCGATGAAGGCGACTCTCTCAGCGTGCACCGTTACTCCACTTCATGTGTCTCACACTCGCAATTCAACTTTTGTTGTGCCGCCAAAGCCAAACTGACCAACCAGATTTCTCTGAAGGACTGAACATTCAAACCTTAGTGTTTTATTATATAAATTTAATTGGGCTAGCACCTGCATTTCCTCAGTGTCGTCTTTTTGCTATTCATTTGTTCAATGATATTAGTAATGAGATACTGTGTTGCTTCAATTTATTGTTAATCATTCAATTTCAGCTCTTATGCAAGGAAGATACTTGTTCCTGAGTGAAGCGCAGAAGTTAAACTTTGTGCCTAAAGAACATAAACTGCTCAAAAAATTAAAGGAACACTTTGAAAACACATCAGATCTAAATGGGAAAAAAAAAATCCTGCAGGCTCTCTCTACTGATATGGACTGATATGTTAATGTGTTAGGAACAACAGGATGGCACATTGTTTGATGGAAATGAAAATGATCAACCTACAGAGGGCTGAATTCAGACAACCTGAAAATCAAAGGGAAAAAATGATGCGGCAGGCAGGCTCATCCTTTCTGCAGATATTTCATTGCAGCAACTCCAAATTGTACTCAGTAGTTTTTTTGGTCCCCACGCACTTGTATGCATGCTTGACAACGTCCTAATGAGATGACAGATGGTGTCCTGGGGGATCTCGTCCCAGATCTGGACTAGGCCATCAATGAGCTCCTGGACAGTCTGACGTACAACCTGGTGGCGTCAGATGGACTGAAACAAAGTCACATCCAGAAGTGTTCTATTGGATTGAGGTCAGGTGAGTGAGCATGGGGGCCAGTCAATGGTATCAATTCCTTCCTCATCCAGGAACTGCCTGCATACTCTCGCCACATGACGCTGGGCATTGTCGTACACCAGGAGGAACCCAGGATCCACTGCACCAGCGTAGGGTCTGACAGTAGATCCAAGAATTTCATCCCGATACCGAATGGCAGTCAAGGTGCCGTTGTCTAGCCTGTCTAGGTCTGTGTGTCCCTCCATGAATATGCCTCCCCAGACCAGACTGACCCACCACCAAACCAGTCATGCTGAACGATGTTACAGGCAGCATAACGTTCTCCATGGCTTCTCCAGACCCTTTCACGTCTGTCACATGTGCTCAGGGTGAACCTGCTCTCATCTGTGAAAAGCACAGGGTGCCAGTGGTGGACTTGCCAATTCTGGTATTCGATGGCAAATGCCAATCGAGCTCCATGGTGCCGGGCAGTGAGCACAGTGCCCACTAGAGGATGTTGGGCCCTCAGGCCACCCTCATGAAGTCTGTTTCGGATTGTTTGGTCGGAGACATTCACACCAGTGGCCTACTGGAGGTCATTTTGTAGGGCTCTGGCAGTGCTCATCCTGCTCCTCCTTGCCCAAACTGCCTGTCTCCTGAAATCTCCTCCATGCCCTTGAGACTGTGCTGTGAGACACAGCAAACCTTCTGGCAATGACACATATTGCTGTGCCATCCTTGAGAAGTTGGACTACCTGTGCCACCTCTGTAGGGTCCAGGTATCGCTTTGTGCTACCAGTAGTGACACTGACCGTAGCCAAATGCAAAACAAGTGAAGAAACAGATGAGGAGGGAAAAATGTCAGTGGCCTCCACCTCTTAAACCATTCATTCCTGTTTTGGGGGTCGTCTCATTGTTGCCCCTCTAGTGCATCAAAGCAGCTGAAACTGATTAACAAGCCCCTCTGCTACTTCACTGACCAGACCAATAGCCCACAGGTTTCATTGACTTGATGCTATACTCTCACTATAAAGTGTTCCTTTAATTTTTTTGAGCAGGATATTTTTTGATATCTAATCTCAGCACAGATTCAAAGAGAAACAATCCCTATGAAATTTCAATTCAAGCTTAAAATAAAATTCTCTGAACTCCTTATTTTGACAAATCTATAATTTATTTTTCTCAGGAAGCATTAACAGCTGTCAGATATTAGTACTTAGAGAACTCTTTCGGAGCTCTAATAAGGTAAGCATGTCATAAGGGGGCGCAATGCTAACATATCCTCGTCTTTCCTCCACAGTTCCAAGAAACTCTCCGAATCATCACTACCCTCATTTCCCTAGAAGTCCTGCCTCTCTCTTCCAGATTCCACAATATATACACCTGCCAACCACCGGACGAGGGTGTTTATTGTTGAACCCGTGAGGACAGAAGATGGAGCTCCTATCTTTTGAAAGCGACAAGGCAAAACATTTGTATCATCCAATTGTGACCATTGATCTTTGAGTTTTTCTTTTTAAGTCCTAAATTAAATGAGGTTCATCATGGAGGTGCCCCAGCTCTTTTCTTGTTTTAATTTGCTGTGTGACACAGCATTAACATGGAAACCACTGCTTTATGTGTTCAGAGTGCTAATACAGGTGGGGTTGCCACTAATACACTCCAGAAAGAGAGCCCTGATTAAATCTGTGCCCTCCCATTAGGCGAAGCGCTCTCTAGACAATACAGCAAAGTCCACTTGTTCAGTGCCCACATTTTAGAAGGAATCGGCTACACCAAACAAATCACAAAACCAAGTGTCCTCATTATAAGTCTACTGCAGGGTTATTGGGAAGCTACTATAAGGCTTTGTTTGATAGGATTAGCTACTCTGCTGTACTTTTAGGGGAAAAAAGGCTGTTAAAGTGGAAGAGAGAGAAAGGACACTAGGAGAAGAGAAGTGCTCGGACAATACTATAAAACTGAATTAAATATTCTTCTTCAATTGATGTGTTGTCAATCTGGAAAGCCAAATAATCCCATTTGAGCCCATGTGAAGTGAGACATTGAAATAGGCAGAATTAGACCTGGAGAAAGCATATGACAGGGTACCTCGAGAGGAGCTGTGGTATTGTATGAGGAAGTCGGGAGTGGCAGAGAAGTACATAAGAGTTGTACAGGATATGTACGAGGGAAGTGTGACAGTGGTGTGGTCTGTGTTAGGAGCGACGGAGGTGGAATTACATCAGGGATCAGGTCTGAGCCCTTTCTTATTTGCAATGGTGGTGGACAGGTTGATAGACGAGATTAGACAGGAGTCCCTGTGGACTGTGATGTTTGATGATGACATTGTGATCTGTAGCGATAGTAGGGAGAAGGTTGAGGAGACCCTGGAGAGGTGGATATGCTCTAGAGAGGAGAGGAATGAAGGTCAGTAGGAAGAAGACAGAATACATGTGTGTAAATGAGAGGGAGGTCAGTGGAATGGTGAAGATGCAAGGAGTAGAGTTGACAAAGGTGGATGAGTTTAAATACTTGGGATCAACAGTACAGAGCAATGGGGACTGTGGAACAGAGGTGAAGAAGAGAGCGCAGGCAGGGTGGAATGGGTGGAGAAGAGTGTCGGGAGTGATGTGTGACAGACGGGTATCAGCAAGAGTGAAAGGGAAGGTCTACAGGACGGTAGTGAGACCAGCTATGTTATATGGGCTGGAGACGGTGGCACTGACCAGAAAGCAGGAGATAGAGCTGGAGGCGGTAGAGTTAAAGATGCTAAGATCTGCATTGGGTGTGATGAGGATGGACAGGATTAGAAATGAGGACATTAGAGGGTCAGCTCAGGTGGGACGGTTGGGAGACAAAGTCAGAGAGGAGAGATTGCGTTGGTTTGGACATGTGCAGAGGAGAGAGGCTGGGTATATTGGGAGAAGGATGCTAAAGATAGAGCTGCCAAGCAAGAGGAAAAGAGGAAGGCCTAAGAGAAGGTTTATGGATGTGGTAAGAGAGGACATGCATGTGACGGGTGTAACAGATCATGATGACGAGGACAGAAAGATATGGAAGAAGATGATCCGCTGTGGCAACCCTTAACGGGAGCAGCCGAAAGAAGAAGAAGAAGAAGAGCAGCTCATTCCTGTGAGTTAATAAGACACTTGAGTGCTGTCAGAGGTGGTGGAGCTGACAATCCTCCGCCACCTCCTGCTTCTTCAACCAAAGATTCAGACGCACCATAAAGATCCCTGCATGGCCCCACTGTCTGAATAGGCACTCCAAAGTCACTGACCCACGACACCCACTCAAACAGTTTCGCCACACCGCTTCTGTCCCACACAAACAAAAGAAGAACATGCAGACGCTGCAGGAAAGGACCCGTAAGCACTGGGAGGCTTTATCCCCACCCCACATCTGGTGCCATTGTGCTGCCAGCAATGGAACTTGAATTACTAATTAGAACTGAAAGTTTACAAGTAGAGGAAAAATGAGTTACGTTGGTAAATGATTGTTATACAAGAACAGCAATTTTGGATCAGGACCAGCATAACATTAAAGTTAATATGCAACAGCAGATCTTATATGGAAGAGTGGCTGAAAATGAGGCACCGATGAGACATTCATCTACCCCTATAACTCAGCGTTCTGTAACATTTTTCCATATTTAAATACAAACCATACAGGTGACTTTTTCTTATTTTTCTTTTATAGAATTGATCTAAAATACTGTAGGTGTACCATAAGAAGAAAAGCTCTTATGAACAGATGAAAGCCGTTAAGGAGGTGTTCATGTAACAGCATACAGCCCAGTCTTAACTGGACTTCTTTCATTAAACAGTTAGCGCCATCAGCCAGAAACAGGCTTGTAGAAGCTACAAAAAGCAGCGGTTTTCTAGGTAAGTAATTACAACGAGAATCTGATAGAAAATTGGAAAACAATACCTAAGAATTGGGTATGCATTGGGAAAGCCATTGATAACTACACTGTATTTCTAATTTTGTGCCATGCTGGCAGCTCATCACAGAATGGTGTTATCCATCCATCCATTATCCAACCCGTTATATGCCCAGGGGTCTACTGGAGCCAATCCCAGCCCACAAAGGGCGCAAGGCAGGAAACAAACCCAGGGAAGGGCGCCAGCACACACACCCACACACACCACGGACAATTTAGAATGCACCTAACCTGCATGTCTTTGGACTGTGGGAGGAAACCCACGCAGACACGGGGAGACAACATGCAAACTCCACGCAGGGAGGACCTGGGAAGTGAACCTGGGTCTCCTAACTGTGAGGCAGCAGCGCTACCCACTGCGCTACCGTGCCACCAGAATGGTGTGATTTGATCAGAAATTTGAATTGAATACAGTGTGCTTAGCTTGGCAGCTTGCAAAGGTTAGTTATCTTTTCAGAGTTGCCTAATATTTCCAATCAATCTGTTCTGTAAGCAGTGCATGCAAGGTAATAAGAAAGGAGAGAGGAGTAAACGCCAGTCTCTTCAGAATCCTTGTACCCCAGCATCAATGGAGTCATATGGCTAGATCATCAAGAGATCATCACTTGGAGGTGTTTCTTCTGATTCCCAGAACCTGGAGTGAAGGACTGATTGTATTTAATGAAGGTGTGCCACTCTTGTCGTGACAACTACCTGAATTTCCTTGCCTTAATTATCCCACCAAAGAAGTCACTTTAACAGATGGCCTTAAAAACTGCCACGTAATTTCTTCTCGATATTTTTAATCACATTACAATCCACGTTCCCGCTTCAGACTGTTCGTTTTCCATATGGAAGCTGCTGTGGGAAAGAGGATGGTGTCAAAACTGGATGTGTTGTCGAAGAAACCCCTCTGAGGAAGACAGGAATAATTCAATCAATTAGATTTTTAGTCACAGATGAGTACATGGATTCTACGTTGCAAGGCAGAAGAGCAAAGTTCCACTTTTCGATTGGCTTTTTATAATTTCTTATTCCTCCCCCTTCCCCTTACTTAATCAAAAACCATAATATAATTTACTTAAGCATTTTTATTTTATTAGCTAATGGGCCATTTGTTCTTATTTTTTTTTCTTGTCATATCAACCCTAAAGAAGGAAAGATCATCTTTCCTGTGTCTATCAGACGTGTTCCTAAAGAAGGAAGTTGTCTTCGGTCAGCTTACTGCACCCTGTCTTATGACAGACGCCTGTGTGAATAACCTGCCTTGTAGCAAAGCGGCTTTGTCAGCTTGCAAGCAGTTCATTTTTTTTTTCACAGATGCCATCATGAAAATTCCCCTCCATCCCCTCCAGGAGGTGCTCTCTCTCTTGGGGGTCTTCTAGTCACGGGCTCATTCCATTACACTGCGCTAAGAAGCACCTCTGGGGGTCTCTTCTACCCACGGTTATCTGGCAATTCAATGCTTCCTCCCCGGGCACTCATTAAGTTCATTTTGAATTATCTGTCCCGACATAGGATGTTTTGAGTTTACAACGCTTACTCATAAAAACTTAAAAACATTGAGACATGAGTGTTTCGGCTTACGCCGTTAGCGTCGTACTTACGGACTGCATGGGCAAACTAGTTTTGGTTGCACGCTTTGGAAGAATACGCAGTAACGCAGCGTATGAGTGAGGGAGTTGGCAAACTCCAATGGTTGCACACGGAGGAAGTGTTCCATGTGTGTTGCTTTGTTTGGTGACTTTGTGGCCCTTATCATGACTCCTAAACGAAAGTCAGAGTCTTCAGATGGCAGTGCTTCGAAGAAGAGAAAACCCATCACAATGGAAGTGAAATTAGACATTGTAAAGAGATCAGAAGGAATAACGGTAAGGAATGTTTTTACACTCATTTTCTGTTACTACAGTACAGTGTAGAGTACAGTATATTTATGTCCTTTTCCTTTTTCTGTGGCTTAGTTGTGTTTTTTATATTCTAGATCATGAGGGCAGCTCCTGAGTAGACGTTCTAGAGAGCCTCATCCTGAACAAATGAACTTCTTTTCAAAGTGCCTTCAATCCATCCAATCTGTGACTTCATGACATTTTGAAACAGAAAATACATTCTGATGTCACACAATGATGGTCACATGCCTAGTAAGAGAGTGTAGTAAGAAACAAAGAGCATGGCCATGAAGAAGTACAAATGAGCAGATTTGCAAACTCTTATGCCTGAACGAGAGTCATGTGGAAGAAGAGTCATCAGAATTCCTAGCAAAGGTCGCAAACCACAATATCCATCCCAGCTTTCACGCAAACCAAATCAGAAAAAAATTCAGAGGTAAAGGTCAGGAATAAAGAAACCAGCCAAGCCAATGCACACTAACATGACAGATTCTTTCAGGTTTTATCCACAAACAGGCCGTTTAAGTGCCGATTTTCATACTGTCACATAGGAGCGGGGAACAAGGTGCGCTTCGGCTCATCCATACCAGCAACTTTGTAGCATCGCCAGCCAGTCATCTGTCCTCTCTGCCAAGATGGCGATGTGCATCTACAGCAAACATGACACGGTTAAAAGTCGTCAGAGATATTTCAACAATCCGGGGGTGGAAGATGAACCCTTACTTGGCCAGAAGGAAAGGAGGTGCAACCCGGCTGGGTGGATGGTAGATTCCTATCCCAGTCGGGACAAGCAAATAATTGATGGACAATTCGTTTCTCAGTATAAAACGGGGCAGTGCTTCTCTGACGCAGTCCCAGTATGGACACCCGTAGGGTGGTCTGGGAATTGGAATTTTGAAGGGCAACCCTGTCGGGGTCCTTGGGTGCCACCAGGGGTCACTATTAGGAGTAACTCTCCATGTTCTGTCTGACCTGGAGGTGCTTCTGCTATGTAACACCGCAACCCTAGGAGTACTTCTGGGACAGGCATAAAAGAAGCCGTCTCACTCCTAAAAGGTGAGCCGGAGTCGGGAGGGAGCGAGACAATGGTTGAGGAGGAGGACAGAAAAAGACAAATGAATTGGCGTCTGCTGTATTATTGGTTCGAAGGCTGGAAAAGGTATTGTTATTAATACATTTTTAATTAAAAGTACTTGGAACTGTCTGTGGGTTAGGTGTGTCTGAAGTCAGGGCAACGAGGTGCCCCCTGGTGGTCACATCAGAAAATCATGTGCCATAGTGAAAAGCAGATGATCATGTTTTTAATAAAATCGTGCTAAACTTAAATGTGGCACTTGTATATGCATTTCATTGTAAATTAGTTAAACCATTGTATTGCATTTAATTTTGGAATTGATAATCCACCTTAATAAAAGGACACTGCGGTGGGTTGGCACCCTGCCCGGGACTGGTTCCTGCCTTGTGCCCTGTGTTGTCTGGGATTGGCTCCAGCAGACCCCCGTGACCCTGTATTCGGATTCAGCGGGTTAGAAAATGGATGGATGGATAAAAGGACAAGTGTCTGTGTATCTGTGTTTCATTGCAGTTACTGTGTTTCTACCATTCCAACAGATGGCACATCACAAACATGTCATGTCATTTTCTATCCTGCTCAAAACAAAAAAACGGTCATGGTGGGGGTGCTGGAGCCTATCCAAACTAGCATAGGGTGCAAGTCAGGAACAAACCTTAGACAGGGTGCCAGACCATCGCTGGGCGAACACACACATACACAGACACCCCCCACACATGACACACAACAGGGCCAATGTAACATCATCAGTTCACCTACCCAGTATGTCTTTGGACAGCGGGAGGAATTTAGAGCCCCAGGAGGAAAACCATGCAGACATGGGGCGAACATGCAAACTCCATGCAGGGAGGACCCAAGCTGTGAACCTGGGTCTATTTGCTGTAAAGCACATCACAAACACCTGTAGTAATGTATATTATTACTAAAAATGTTATTGAAGCACCATCTGTTGAAACAGCAAATGCAATGCATTTTATTACTACAAATGTTTGCGATGCACCATCTGTTGGAATGACAAATGCAATGCATTTTATTACTACATGCATTAGAAAATGCATTCCAACAAAAGGTGCACAGCAAATGATACTGCTGAGCTCAATGTTGGTTACTTTGATACCAACCCCTCTTAGACGGGTAGCACAGCTAGCCTTCCATAAATATACTGTCGTCAGTTAATGATAAAATATTGTAATTAGATCAAAAGAAAAAAAATACATAAAATGTGTTTAAGGGATTCAAAAATTTAGATCACAGCATATACATCACTTAATTCTGCTGTTACAATTCAATTTTTTTTACTTATAACTGCGATTCACCTCATGTGTACACTTCTTCAGTTTAACCATTAGACTACTCTTTCATTTTCCAGTCTTTCTGGGATATTCCCTTAACGCTCAGCTCATCTATCTTGTCTGGATCTTTTATTGTTATGTGTGTAGTTTTCTGGGCAGGGGTGCCTGGTCTGCTGTGCTTCCCTCCCACCATAATAAGAGTAATAATTCTTTACATTTATATTGTGGTTTTCTTACTACTCAAAGCGCTTCAGTTAGTGGGGTGCCACTTCAGTCACCACCAATGTGTAGCATCCACCTGAAGGATTTGACAGAAACCATTCTTGCACCAGAATGCTCACCACACATTCGCTGTTAGCTGTTAGGAGAGACAGCCAATTAGAGACAGGGGATGATTAAGGGGAGTGATGGATGGCTAGCAGCTCAACCCAGCTGGCACGCCCAAAGAATGGAAGGATGGGGGAAGCCAGCTACTTTGGGACACTGCCTCCCCCAGGATGCTAGATGGCGGCTTACCTGCAGCATAGCGGTGCCCCGGACTCCCGCAGGGCACCATGGGATCTGGAAATTTGGCTTCACGAGCCTGCTGGGTACCGTGGGTGCCACCAGGAGACGCTGCAGGGAGACCTGGGAGTCTCTACTTTCTACATAGCCCGGAAGTACTCCAAAGTCATGGGGACGGAGGTCCCAGAGTACTTCTGGGCTGAAGAAAATGCAAGTTCTCCATCTGACCTGGAAGTGCTGGCAAATCACGGGGACGGAAGGACAACAATCCTTCACCCGGAAGTGCTTCTGTAAGGTGGGAGGCAGAAGACAGAGGTTGCTGGGAGGTATAATTATTGTATTTATTATTGTTATTTGCCTGTGCATGGTGGCTTGGGAGCTTAGAGGCACTATTTATAAGAAAGAAAAAGGAATTAAAATGCCTTTTAGTAATTTTACCTGGTGTCCCGGATGTCTGTCTGTCGGGTTAGAGGAGCGACAGCGCCCTCTACTGTCACATGGGCCAGAATGACCAGGCTATAGTGGGCAATTTAGCCAGGACATCAGGATACACTCTACTCTTTACAAAGGATGCCCAGAGAGTCAGGACCTCAGTTTTATATCTCATCTGAAGGACGGCACCATTTTTACAGCACAGTGTCCCCATCACGGCATTGGCATCCACATTCAGACCACAGCGTAAGCGCACCCTGCTGGCCCCACCAACACTTCTTGTAGCAGCAACCCAAGCTTTTCTTAGATGGTCTCCCATCCAAGTCCTGGGAGGACCTGAACATGCTTAGCTTCAGGTGGATGAGCAGATCTGAAGTGCAGGTGGTCTGGTGGCTGACCATGGCGTACAAATGAAGACGGCACACACAACTTGCCCCGTTGGTAAGTAAATGCCAGTTTGTTAGATTTTTCTTCTTTCTAAGGGGCACTGTATTTATTGGGGGCACACAGTCCAAGATTACTTCCTGCTTTGCGCCTGATGTTTCCAGGGTGGGCTCTGACACCATGACCTGAATTAAGAAGCTTTGCTGATGAATGAATGGAGTTATGAACTTTAAGCCTGCCTACATTAATACTTTTAAGTTATAAAGATAAAAAAATGATGACAAATCTTAGCTGACCTGAGCAGAACACTTCACGTTTGATACTTTATTCCATTCTAGGAGTCAGTTATGAGTGACTTTTTCAGTGAGTTACTCAACATTTGGACAATGCCAAAGTCTTCTTTCAGTTAATATGAACTTTCATTTTTTTTAATAAAATGCATCTCATTTGGTTAAAAATAAGCCACTTCTTAGATTTTAGTGATTGAGTGCTAAAAGAACTCAAAGTCCAATAAGACTACACCCCATTTAAAACAAAATGTAAAATGCTCAATGATTCTACTGCACAGCAAACCGCTTCCAGGTCTTCATTTAAACTAACGAGAAGAAGATGAAATATGAAAATCTACTTGATGAAACTGGAGGTTTTGGGAGATTCCAGATTTGCATTGTTATTCTTATTAATCTGCCTGGCATAATTACCCCCTGGCATTTTCTGCTGAACAATTTTATTGCAGCAATACCTTCTCACCGCTGCAATTTCTTGGCTAAAGAAAATGACAGCATCTTTGGAAACCTCACTGAAGACCAGAAGACGGTTGTCCATATCCCTTTAGAGCCCAGCGGGTCAGTCAGCTCCTGCAAGATGTTCTTGGAACCACAGTTTGCTCTTCTTAAGAACATCTCCTCTGAGGCTGAAAATGCATCCTCCGCCACCATTACTGACTGTCACTATGGGTGGACTTATGACACATCCAAGTTCTCCTCAACCATAGCAACTGAGGTAACCACAACTCATGAGCGCTAACGAGACAAAATGATGGGTCAGCCCTGCAGCTGATTTAGTTAAAGTTATTATGAGGTTTGGGCACATGGAGTTGGTTTTATTTATTCAAGGTTTTATTAAACTTAATGGTTTGTCAGATTCTGTACATCGATAATCAAACCTGATTAATCTGCTTAAGGGTCAGTGGGCAGAAGATAAATAACCAAATCTAGACTGGGCACCAGACCACTGCACGGCAGGGCCATCTTAACAGCATCATAGGCCAATGGGCAAAGTAGGGCGCCTGGGCCCCTCTTCTGATAGCAAAACAGAAACATACACAGGCATCAGAAACATCATGGGTCCCCTAAGCTCCTGGGACCATGCGCACCAGTGCTGATTGTGCCCATATGTTTAGATGGCCTTGCTGCAGGGTCGCCTCACACGTACACCCACACTTGCCAGTATATCAGGGGTTGCCTAGTTAATCTAACATGTTTCTTTGAGATAAAAGAGGAGGAAAACAGGAGTACCAGGAGGAAAACACACACACAGGTCCATGAAAAACAAGCAGGAACCAAGTCATGTAAACCCAGGGCTCTGAAGAAGCCCACATTCCCAATTCTGAGATGATGCAGATACCATGGCAAGGCAGAAGACGCACAAACTCTAATCTAAACAGAAGCCCATAGACTGCCAATGGATCACAGGTAACATCTTGGGGTCTGAGAGAGGAGACCTCATGCGAGCACGGGCACAACATCCAAACTCCGTAATAAAGCAGCCTTCCATCTTCCTCTTCCTCAGTGACCACCACTGCATTAGGTTTTCTTAACATCAAGCTCAGGTAGGCTTTGTCTGTTTAAATCTTGGCCTTTGCTGCTTTCTCGTTGTATGCAGTCTTTCTTGCTTACATGGTGGTTTGCACCTGTGTGCGCATCCAAAACTGAAAGTGTTTTAGGATCATGTAACGCAAATAAGGAGACATCTTCAAATAATCCAGTGGCCCCTCAGGCAGGGCTTGTCAGGTTCAGCTCTCGCAGAGCATTTCACCACATTTGTCGGACACAAGCTAACACACTGCTGTTCTGGTAAATAGTTTTGGGGGGAAAGAGACACACGTGGTACGTCTACAATCAGGTGGCCTACTGGCCTGGCATTCAGAGCAACCAGTGAAATAAACTAATGGTGAAATTATATAACGTTATTAGACTGGAAAACGGGCAGGCGTTAGTGCTCTGTACTGGGCACAAATCCTCTCGGTTTAACGTTGGAGGATTTCTTGTTTTGTGTTCAAGTCAAGTTTTGACTTTATATGCGTCTCGCGCTTTGACAGTTAAACAGGAGCGCCAGGATGAGAGGTGCGTGTCTGGTGCTTTGGTGATTAAAGCTATATATGAAGATTGTTTAAACGTTTCTAATATACGTTGAGTTATATTTGGATGTTGTATGGGTTTTGGTATGTGTTACTTACTGTGTATTTATTTAGTTTTATTTTTGTTTCAAAGTTTAATGAAGTGTAGTGTATGTTCACATTTTGAACTTTTTTTTGTTTTCCTTTCTCCCTCGGATTGACTGAACGGGCAACACGAAATGTTTTATTTAATGTTTTTATTCATGAAACACGTATGTGAGTGGAATGATTTGTGTTTTTTAATGTACCTGTCGTTCTTTATCACATAATAAGTTTACTAATGAACGTGTCTTGTTTTTACTTTATTTTAACATTTTTAAAGAGCGTCTCTCACGCTCCGACAGTTAAACCTTAGCGCTGTGACGAGAGAGAGAGACTGAACATTTACTAAATGCATTCTTTAAAAAATGTTTGGCAGAATTCTGTGGTGTGAAAGAATGAGTCTCAACATACGAAAAAAGGTTTGGGGCAGCCACCCGTATATTGTCCCTGGCTGCAAAAGAGATGTGCATATGTTGAGTTCCAGACCGACCCGGAAGTGATGTCATCTGAGGCCAGAACAGGAAGTGATGTTGTTCTTGGCGCCGGAACAGGAAGTGATGTCGATGGGCTCCTGGTTGAACCTTTAGCATCAGTCTATACTTTGGGTGTCACCTTTGATCAGCTTCTTATTTTTCAACCACACATTAGCTCAGACGGACAGCTTTTCTTCATCTTTCGCAACATTGCTCATCTCCATTCTTTCCTCAGTGTGAAAGATACTGAGTCACTCATTCACGCTTTCATCACTACCCATCTAGACTATTGCAATACACTGTTTTATGGCCTCCTGACTAAATATATCAATAGCTTACAATATGTTCAGAATTGCTGCTGCTCGTCTACTTACACACACTAAAAAATCTGCTCACATCACTCCTCTCCTCTATGATTTACATTGGTTACCAGTTTCTTCAAGAATCAAATATAAAATTATTCTCCTCACCTTTAAAGCCCTTCATGGTTTAGCCCCTCATTATCTGTCTGAGCTGCTGCTTCTTTACACTCCTGCCCGTGCATTACGATCATCAGACGCTAAGTTACTCACTTTACCAAAATACAGGTTAGTAATTGTGAATTTCCCCTTCGGATTAATAAAGCATCTATCTAAACTATGGGTGGAAGAGCTTTCAGTGTGATTGCCCCTAAAATTTGGAATTCTCTTCCTCTCTGCCTTCAGAGGAAAAATCTATTATTAATTTCAAACTCCTGTTAAAAACACATCTCTTCAATGAGTATTATTCATTTTCTTGTATGTAATTTCTATTGTCTAGTTAATGTGTTTATTGAATTGTAAAGTGTCCTAGAGTGCATGCAATAAAACATTATTATTATTATTATTATATTTAATGACCTGTTGGGCACGGCCATCAGCAGTATATCAGTTTGCAGAGAGAGTGTCGACCTTGTTGAGAGGTTTACTTACCTTGAGAGTGACATTCATGTCTCTGGTGACTCTTCCTATGAAGTCAGTAGACGGATTAGGAGAACATGAGGGGTCATGAGGTAAAGGGATGTGTGGCACTCCCGATATCTTATACAAAAGGACGAACGTCCAAGTCTTTAGAGTCCTGGTGCTTCCTGTTCTTGCTACATGGTTGTGAGATATGAACGCTATCCAGTAACCTGAGACGAGACTGGACTCCTTTGGTACCATTGGTTTGACTTGAATGAAGCACATTGCCTGCATTGTGAGGGAGCGTCAGTTATGGCACTACGACCATGTGGCGCGTTTCCCAGGGGGTGATCCAACTCGCAGGATCCTCATTGTTGACCAGGCCAAGGGGTCAGCCATGTAACACCTGGCTGTGGCAGATAGACGGTCATTTCCGGAGGGTGGTACTGGACCGCGTGTCTGACCGTGGGGTTGCCAACCAGAATCCTGAGTTGTTTTGTCGTGTGGTGGTGGGTACGGCAATGCACTGCGCCCTGTATCCTCGACTTGACTTTACTGGACCTG
This sequence comes from Polypterus senegalus, assembly GCF_016835505.1. Classification (NCBI taxonomy): domain Eukaryota; kingdom Metazoa; phylum Chordata; class Cladistia; order Polypteriformes; family Polypteridae; genus Polypterus; species Polypterus senegalus. The sequence goes on along the minus strand of NC_053169.1, from coordinate 86,240,329 downwards.
ACTAGAGTGTATGAAAGGCGCTACATAAATAAAACATTATTATTAGGGGACGTCAGTCTCGGCGCCGTAACCGTAAGTGATGTCATTGATGTTAAATCAGGTTTTCCCGTATTTGGCCTGCAGAGATAACAGACGTAGGTTTAGCACACACCCTGGCCTGGTGGGTAGTTACTTCTTCCTGTGTGACAGTGGCACTGAGACATTTTTTGAGTCTTTTGTCTATTGAAGAAATTCAAAGTGGTCGTTTTTGACCAACACTTTATACTTTGTGGACCAGGGCCGTTTGAAGGAATTTGGGGGCCCCAAGCAAAATGGACATGGAGGCCCCCCGCACGCACGCACGCACGCAAAGGAACCACAGCATAGCCATACAGTTTAAATTCACTCACACTTTATATAAATAAGAAAGGTTTACAGTGCAAATACTGCTGTTGCATATAAAGTGCATAAAATTGGAACATTTTCAACAATTGAACATTTGCAAAAAACACCACTGTACCATAAAATCAAATATACATTAAAAAAGTGCACAATAACTAAATCCAACATACTTAAAAACACACACACACATACATACTCACATTAACATATTACACATGTTTGAGAGAACTGAAAAATCAATCATTAATAGAAGGTAAATTGACAGTTAATTAATCTTTAGTCTTTAGCTATGCATTTACTGAATGAGCACTGTGCAGCTGTTCGTCCGACTGTACTGTATTTTATTTTATTTTTCTAAACTGTTTTAATTATTCTTATTTCTTTTTATTATTTTAATTTCTTCTATGTAAAGCACTTTGAATTGCCATTGTGTATGAAATGTGCTATATAAATAAACTTTTTACTGTTAACAAACAATGAAATTATAATTAAATGTTTACTAATTATTAGTAGTGCTGTGAGTCGACTACCAATGCTTAAAAACATCCCAAGCTAATGTTTGATGCACAGAATTTATTGTGTGGTTTTCCTAAATAGATTATCACAGTGGAATAGTTAGTATAGCATGCTATGCCACTTTCATCAAAACCTATTACAAAGCTATAGCAATGTCATGTCATTTATGTATGATACATACAGTAATCCCTCGCTATATCGCGCTTCGACTTTCGCGGCTTCACTCTATCGCGGATTTTAAATGTAAGCATATCTAAATACATATGACGGATTTTTCGCTGGTTCGCGGATTTCTGCGGACATGGGTCTTTTAATTTATGCTACACGCTTCCTCAGTTTGTTTGCCCAGTTGATTTCATACAAGGGACGCTATTGGCGGATGGCTTAGAAGCTACCCAATCAGAGCACGTATTACATATTAACTAAAACTCCTCAATGCTATAAGATATGCATCCCGCGCGGAACTTGATTGTTTGCTTGTCTCTGCCTCTATCTCACCCTCTCTGACATTCTCTGCGCCTGACGGAGGGGCTGTGAGCAGAGGGGCTGTTTGCTTAGAAGATACTGATGCTCCTCTAAAAAATGCCGCGGCAAACTTAAAAGCACAAGTACAGTAAACATATTTCTGCTAGCCTACCTGCTGCAAAATTGCACCATTTGTACCAGACAAGTCGAGCTATTTTATGTGTGTAATTTATCACTTACCACTGTCTTGTTTTTTCATATCCTCCTCTTCCTTTCTCTTCTTTCTTTTTTGGCTTCCTGAAGCATAATACCGCTTCATGACTGCCGAGGAAGTTTTGTATTTTGCCGGCAGCAGAGATCGCGTGGTTGGCTGGCTGCTGTCAGCGAGGGGGGCCCCCTTGAGGGGGATCCCGATAACAGTGTCATTGCACTTTACTGCATTCACTATCAATGGGGCGCTCACACAGTTTGTCGCTGCATTTTATTCTTAACCAGTCGTTGTCTCGGTGCCCCAAGCAATTGCTTGGTTTGCCTGCCTTGTCGCGACGGGCCTGTTGTGGACGAGTATTCAGCATCACCACCCGGCGGACACGACATTGGCTCGGCTGTTGAGATTCCAGACTCCCAGTTGAAACTGCAAACATAATCTATGCACTGGGAATTCCACTGACAACTACTTTTTGTGGTTCAGTACTTTTTTGCACATCTGTTTTGATATCAATATTATAGAACTACATGGTTTATTTCTTTACAAAGTGTTTACATTTATGAAGTGTTGTTCCACATTTTATCAGAGGTTGTATTGAGACTAATATTTAAGAGTGAAATGTATGCATGTATGTGTAAAAGCTGAAGCTACTGTCTCCTAATTCATAAAGAAAATTCCAAGACAAAATGGTGTTTGTTAGTTTTTTTGAGTTTGTGCCTGTACAAGAAAACTTATGTGTATTGTGTGTCCAGGGTTAGACTTGAATAAGCTTCTCAGTCCGGCCCTGTAAGTTGTGGGAAATAGTCCGGGCACAGACAGACGGACATCGTTTGTAGTCACCCAACACACGTTTATTTACACTATTTACAATTATTAAAGTGCACAACCCAGTGCTGCAGCGCCAATCACCCCACAAGTCCAGGCCAACACACACTGCCTTTCCTCTCTTCAGGTCGCCTCTTTCCTCTCCCAGACCTCGTCCTCTTCCACCCGACTCCAGCCCTGAATGAAGGGAGGCGGCCCCTTTAATTGTCCCCCGGATGTGCTCCAGGTGTGCTCTGGTAATCTTCCACCGACACGCCCCAGTGTGGCGGAAGTGCCAGCTGCATCCCCGGAAGCACTCCGGGTGTCCCTGCTCCTCTTCCCCCCACCACTTCCTGGTGTGGCAGAAGTGCTGAGGTCCAGGGTTCTCCAGGCATTGGGGCGCCCCCTGGTGGTGACCACGGGCCCCTACAGGGTTGAGCTTCAAAGCTCTGTACCCGTGATCCCCACAGCAACCAGGGCGGTCTGGAGGAGGCGTGAGCCCTCCTTCGGTCCTCTTGGGCGTCCCGGCTGGGTACCACCCAGCCACAAAGTGCTCTACCCACACTCACTCAGGGATGGAAGCAGAAGCCTACCTAAGAGGGGTGGGAAAGTCCCTTCTAAACATCCATGTCTCCTTCTCTTCATAAATTAATTAGAAAAAAAAATTGAACAACTGCGTTACCAAAGATACTGAATAAAGATTGTATCTGATTTGATTGATACATTTAGAGCTTCATATTAGGACCTGTTCCTCCTTCATGACCAGTGTCTGGCTCAGCACTTGGAATACTTTTGCTGTTAAACCAATACATTTGTCATTTCTTTATATCTTCACCTTCTTTGTGAATTAGATCCCAAACTACCATATTTAAAAAGTTTAATGACACTGTTTAAGGAGACTGCGCCACCACCACCTGATCAAAGCACCGTGATGTCCTTACATTGATGGATTACAGGCCAGAAGTCCACATGACCATCATCATCAAGTTTGTCCATGCGAACCCTGAATACCATGAGGACTGATTGAGGTCATTTATGTCAGGTAGAACGCCTAGAGGGGGCTGGGTGGTCTCGTGGCCTCGGAACCCCTGCAGATTTTATTTTTTTTGGAGCTTTTTTTTTTTTTTTCATTTTTTCTGTCCTCCCTGCCCATCGGACCTTACAATTATTCTATGTTAATTAGTGTTCCCTAATTTTAATTATTTATTTGGTCTTTTTTCCTCTTTTTTCATCATGTAAAGCACTTTGAGCTGCATTGTTTTTATGAAAATGCGCTACAGAAATAAATGTTGTTGTTGTAATCAACATGAAAGTACATCTGAGTGGCCCCCTTATGGTGTTTCTAACCTTCTACGGGATTTATTTTTTCACCACGGAATGAACCTTTTTTTCATTTTCCTCTTGCATACGGTCAGTTCAGTTAGTTGGACACATTCTACATTTGCTCTGCATGGATGATGCCCTTCTCAGAACCTGCGCCTCCATCCAGAGTTGTTCCCCACCTTGCACCCAGGGCTACCAGGATAGACTACAGATTATAATAGGACTTGTTTTTTTAATTTTCCAGCTTCTTTACTATACTGGTTTGTTTTCTCAGCACTCTGTGTTTTCAAGGTGAGCACAGTCTGCTCTCTTTGGGCACAGTTGCTGCTGAGTTAGCCCTAGTTTAATGCTCGAAATCACTTGACTTGCTCTCATTTTATTCAGCCTTGCGCTTCTTGAATGATCTGTGTGAGGATCAGTGGGACCCCCAGCTCTGGCAGTTATATGTGCAGCAGTTCAGAATCTCTTGGGAGGGACCTCTGAATTGATGTCCACATAGGTCTGCTTATTAATTGACATGTCTTATGTTTACAGTTTGATTTGTACTCATTTGTATTGTAAAAGGCGCTATATAGCGTCCGACCCGGCACAGACCACGCAGAGGCACGTGTACGAAAACGCACAGGCTTTATTTTTTCTTCAGCTGTGTGACACGTCTTCCCCGTGCCACACAGCCCAAACACAGTCCCAAAGCTCAAACTCACAGCAAACCACAATTCTCCTTCTTCCTCCCAACTCTGGCTCCCCGAGTGGTGGTGGCTGGGCCCTTTTATAGCCCACCCGGAAGTGTTCCGGGTGATTAACCACCTGGTCCTAATTGCACTTCCGGGTGGGGCTGCAGGCTCGTCCAGCCGGGCTATGGGAAGCAGGCAGCTCCCCCTAGCGGCCACGCCGGGCCCCAACCAAGCTGTGGAGGACTCCATCTCCCATGGAGCCCTGCGGGTGGTTGGGAAAACACCGTCGGCCAGGGAGGCTGCCACCAAGCATCCCGGGGGAGGTACTGGACTGTCCATGGCGGCTCCCCCGGAACATAAGCAGCAGGGGCGTCCCTGCCTGGCATGGGACCCGGCTGTCCTTCACAGTATGTTTAAGTTTATAATACAATAAAAAGCCAGGACAGCTCTAAGCACTTTGGTTCGATTTCTGGACTGGTCACTGCCTGTGTGACGTTTGCGTGGCCTCCCTTTGCTGCTGTGTCGTCCTCCCCCACATTCATACTGGATGACTCCAGGTGGACCCAGTGTGCCCAGCCATGGGCTGCCAGTCTAACCAGGACTAAATCCTAATTATGATGAGCACTGCCAGGATTGGCCACTGCTTGCTGTAAAAGGTGGTTTTGCTCGCCAACCAGCCAGCCTGCGCTACACGCTGTTGTAAGCAAGGAGGCCGAATGCACCCCAAGGATACCCGATCGCTCCTCCGATACCCCTTCTTAAACAGTGATACAATGGGAAACAAATACAGGTTTTTTTAACCTCCTGTTTGCTCGATCAGCTGCTGCTGCCATGCCACGCGGCACTTCGAACATTTAAAAGCCTGTACAGCAGCTGTCCTTTTGTCTCACTGCCTTGTCTCTCTTCTCCCCAAGACATTCTCTGCTCACGAGGCACGCCCCTATGAAGAGGAAGATTTTCTATTCTTTTAATTGAGAGAGAGAACTGACCCCTCCGACTACACACGGAGCTCGATTCACTCCTGAAAGAGACTTATGTTTGTTTGAAGTGTTTGAATAACGTCTCTGTCTCTAAAATCTCCTGTGTATCTGTGCAACTCTGTGACCCAAGCATGACAGCATATGTGGATTTTAATTTCACCAAACAACAAATCTTTTAATTCTCACGGATAGACCTCTTCATTGGGAAGAATCACTATTCAATCTCTTCGCTGTTCCATTATTTCACCGAGTAATAATTTCCGTTATTGTTGCTACGCGCCATTGTGAAGAGGGGTGCTGAACGCACCCCAAGGAGATGCAGTCACTCCTCTGAAACCCCTCTTAAATGGTGATACAATGGGAATCAAATAACAGTTTTTTTTTCCCTCCTCTTTGCTCAATCAGCTGTTGGCTTGCTGCTGCTCCTGTGCGGTGTGATCTGCATTTTGTGCGGCGCTTCAAATGTTTTAAAGTCACTGCCTTGTCTTTCTTCACCCCCCAGACATCCTCAAACACTATTTGATCTCTTTTCGCTGTTCGGTTATTTCAGAGTAATATTTTCTATTTGTTTGCGCTAATGTGAGCTTTACTATCATTTTTATGAGACTTCTGAATTTTCCTACTTCCATTATCTCTAACCTGCTCTGCATGTGTATCGCACCAACGTTTTTGAATTCTTTATGACATTCTACTTTGTCATCTACACTTTGTCTTTTATTTCCGGCCCCAGGCGTGATTAAATCTCTTGGCACAAAGACTCGTCTTGCGGGATTTGAAAGTATCTCTCTGAAAAAGTCGCATCTTGTCTCTCTGAACGGGTCTCGTCTCATCCCAAGATTTTTTTATATAATAGAGAGATATATAATACAATGGTACCTTGGTATATTTCCTTAATTTGTTCCAGATTGTTGGACTTATACTAAACAGGACATATACTAAACAAATTTTTCCCCATAAGAAATAAAGGGAAAATGATTAATCCGTTCCCATGAAAAAAACTATTATTATTGGCATATTATACATTGATGGGGTTGTATAAAATAATTTAAACACTGCTTATTACTAATATACATAAATACAAAAGCAATTAGATGAAATAAATGAAAATTTAACCTCACTTTACTTTTTAATAACGTCTTTGTTTTTCACAGTCGTAGATACTGTCGTTCTAGGCATAATGTATGCAGCAGCCATGTCCCGGATACGCATGTCACCTTCATACTTTCAACAATCAATTCAAATTTACGCGAAAAAAACACAAAATCACGTGAAAATTCACAGAGAGTTAAAGCGCGGGTTGTTCACTAAATGCTAGCAACTGGCGTACTGACACTTGTGGGCAGTCATGGCTTTGTCTCGAGAGAGGTAAACAAGGGTAGCGTGCGGTGTTCTAGTATGCGAGTCGTATTCCAAACAAAGGTCGTATACCAAGCAAAATGTTTCGCGCCCAAACAGGACGTATACCAAGTTGGACTTACAGTAATCCCTCCTCGATCGCGAGGGTTGCGTTCCAGAACCCCCCACGATAGGTGAAAATCCGCGAAGTAGAAACCATATGTTTGTATGGTTATTTTTATATATTTTAAGCCCTTAGAAACTCTCCCACACTGTTAACATTATTAGAGCCCTCTAGACATGAAATAACACATTTTAGTCAAAAGTTTAAACTGTGCTCCATGACAAGACAGAGATGACAGTTCTTTCTCACAATTAAAAGAATGCAAATAGATCTTCTTCTCTTCAGGAGCAGAGAATTACAGAGGGAGAGATAGAGAGAGAGAGAGGCTCGCAAAAAAAAGCAAACAATCAAAAAATCAAAACGTGTGCTTTTAAGTTTGCCGCGGCATTTTTTAGAGGAGCGTTAGTATCTTCTAAGCAAACAGCCTCTGTGCAAACAGCCCCTCTGCTCACATCTCCTCCGTCAGGCGCAGAGAACGTCAGAGAGAGAGAGAGAGAAAGCGAGATTAAAGCAAACAATCAAAAAATCAATACGTGTGTTTTTGGAAGCACTGCTATAAAGCGGCCGGCATTTCTTAGAGGTGCGTCCGTATCCACTAGGCAAACAGCTTCTGTGCAAACAGCACCTCTGCTCACAGCACCTCCGTCAGGCGCAGGGAATGTCAGAGAGGGGTAGAGAGAGGCAGAGACAAGCAAACAATCAAGCTCCGCGCGGGATGCATATCTTATAGCATTGAGGAGTTTTAGTTAATATGTAATACGTGCTCTAATTGGGTAGCTTCTAAGCCATCCGCCAATAGCGTCCCTTGTATGAAATCAACAGGGCAAACAAACTGAGGAAGCGTGTAGCATAAATTAAAAGACACAGTGTCTGCAGAAATCCGCGAACCAGCGAAAAATCTGTGATATATATTTAGATGTGCTTACATTTAAAATCCGCGATAGAGTGAATCCGCGAAAGTCGAAGCGCGATATAGCGAGGGATTAGTGTATTCCAAAGCGGACGTATACCGAGGTACCACTGTATATCAAAGCACAATTATTATCGGGGTAACTGACAGCTCTAAATTGGCTCAGTCAGAGTGCAGTTGGATTTAAAAGCAAATGTGCCCGACGATGTATTGGCTGTCTTACGCCTCGTAGCCAGTGATGCCAGGCTTAACTCTTACAGCCCACAACTTGAATTGAGCTCAGACACATGGATCTAATCTCCATGATCCTCAGCAGGGCGAAATGGATTTAGCAAAGTCTTAGATGGATGAACTGCATTTAAAAACACATAGAGCACATTTAATTTTTTCATGGTGCTATTTACATTAACCATAGTAAGAGCAGCATCGGTTGAGGGATAAAAATTCAGTACTGGGCCAACTTGAGCTGAATGAAATTGTTAGAGAAGCAGTTCAATGGAAACCTTTACTTCTGGTATTTTAATCTATTTCTTTTAAATATCTGTAACATAAAAAAAGGTTGCTTAGCTATACATGCAAATAATTGTTTCATTTTGTTCTTTTGTTTTTTAGTGGGACTTGGTTTGTGACAAGAAAGGCCTCAATCAAGCAACTGCCACTTTCTTTTTCATTGGTGTCATGTTGGGAGCGGTAGTATTCGGCTACCTTTCAGACAAGTAAAGAAATAGAATATCTTATAAATGATTTGGAATTTAAAGTCAGTACAATGTTACCTACCAAGTCTTACAGGTGAACTGCAATGGTCAGAAGAACAAACCTCTACCACTTAGGCATGAAGCTTAGTGTTCCTGCACCCTTTTGCTCTAATCTTTCTAATTATTATGTTTATTATGTACTGTACTGCACACTGCCAGATCTTCATGGTACTGCATGTATAGATAGATAGATAAATATATTCATGCAATGTCAAAGCTTAAAATTATACTTGATCATCAGTGCACAGAATGTCAAATCAAATATTAAAAACAAAAAGTCTGATCCTTTAGCTATTTTATTTTTTACTTTTAGATAAGCTCTTTAGGTAAATAAAAAGCTAGATGGAAAAACAGATATATATATATATATATATATATATATATATATAGATAGATAGATAGATAGATAGATAGATAGATAGATAGATAGATAGATAGATAGATAGATAGATAGATAGATAGAGAGAGAAAGACGAGAGAGATTGCAAGGAGTATCAGGCAGATTAGCTGTTTGTGGGACTGGTTACCTCCTCTCTTTAAAATTTTAATTTTGCTTTATAATGCTATTTTTTACTTTTTTTAAAATCTATATATATAATTCACTAAGGCAAGACAACCATGGAAAGCACACCGGAAGGGGCGTGGATTCACTGAGCCCCTGACAAGTAAGACACCTATGGCGCACGCAGGAACTAGCCACGCCCACCAACTCCTGGCACCTCCGAGCCACCTTCACTGTTCATAGAGTCAAGTTTCTCGTGAAGGTGAATCGCCATATGCAGCGTGTAAAATGGTTTGCGAGGGGTATCCCATGGGATCCTTAAAGAATTCCTTTACAACTGAGGTTAAAATACAATGAAGTAAGCAGTCTTTAGAAACTGAGTTTTCGGTTACGACGCACGACCGCATGCACAATAGAAAACTGTTTTACACGCTACATACAGCAATTCGCATCCGCGACAAACATGCGTCTTCTTAGATGTTCCTGCAGGAACACGGAATGTCTACGTGAATCACAGGTGCATCTGGACTGTGCAAAGATGACAACGACTCAAGTGACGAGTTGGAGGTGGGCACGTGAGGGATGGCGGTCCGCCAGTTTTCAGTCACGGGCGATTGTGTGTTGGTTCGTTCCGTGCATTGTTACAATGTTGCTTTTCTTGCTGATTTATTACATTACCGATTTTTCAAATGTTAATTTTCTCCCTGTGCTTAAAAATCATTAAAAAACCAGCCTGATTATGTGGCGTATGGTACACCACGGGTTGGCTAGTATACAATATTACATCATACAGGTAAATGGCTTATATATATGTGTGTCCTGATGTCCTGGTGTGGCGGAAGTGCTGGGCTCCCGGGATATTCAGGTACTGGGACGCCGCCTGGCGGTGGCCACCGGTCCCTACAGGGCTGGGCTTCCAAGCCCTTTACCCGAGGCCCCCAACATAACCAGGACGGACGCCCCCTCATGGTCTGGAGGAGGCACAAGCCCTCCTCCGGTCCTCCTGGGAGCCCGTCCGGGGACCACAGTGCCCCACCGCTAGCGAAGACACGTGGGTCCGAGCGACACTCCCCGAAAGGGCAGCACGTCCCCAGAGAGGGTCCTACTATGTCCCCAGGGTCCAACACGGCACCCCCTCCAGCGCCGACGCACCCCTCTGGTCTGTGCCACTCTCTCCCGCGAAGCGGCCCGTTCTAGGAGGGCGGGTTCCACACGGCGTCGGTCCCAGCGCTCGTCGGGGCTTCGGGCCTGTAAAAAGAGAAAAGGGAGGTCCAGAAGCACTGCCTGGACACTCACCCCGAGCGTCCTGTCGGTCTCTGTACCGGCAGTGCTCACCCCCCTTCCGATAGCCCCCGACTTGCCTGGTTGGCTCTTCCGCCGCAGGTTCCATGCCCGTCCTCGTGCTGTCAGCGGGACCGCTCTCACAGGCGGCTCGCCCAGCCGCCCAGGGGATTCCCTCTGCCTCCGCAGAGGACAGCCTTCCTCCGGATGCTCGCACCCAGCGAGACATCCCCTCCTATCGGAGGAACCGGCATTCACCCCTCGGTTCCTCCTTCTCCTCTTGGACGCCTTGATGGTCTGGGTCTGAGCATGGCAACAGCTCAAATCCAACCCTGTCTGCGTCCCTGCAGAGTGACGGGAGACTGCCGCGGGCTTGGAGCGCAGGCGCTAGGACCCAGGGCACTCATCAGCCCCTGTCCTGCCAGCTCCTGCGTACTCGCTCTCCTCGCTCTGTCGGCCGTCTGCACCGCCACGTCCGCTGTTGGGGATTTGCCTACTCGAAGCTGGTCTTCCTTTACACAGTCACGGCCGTGTTCGGCAAAACCCCCCTCATGCTTTACGGAGACGGCAAGACTTACCTTCCCCGCGGTACTCCGTCGGCCAAAGGCTCCAGCGTCGCGCTGATCCTCCGTCCTACTCGGCATCTCTCCCGACGCGACTGCCTTCCCCCTCAGCTGCTCCAACCGGACGACGATAGTACCCAGCAGCTGTAACAAAGGCGACTCGGAGGGCCGAAGGGATCCCTCCGGCTCGCGCCAAGCCGCTGGCGAAAACAGAGAGACAGACGCCAGTGGGCTTACCTGTCGATCAGCGCCACTCGTCGCCTGCCTCCTGTGGGCCACTCCCTCTGGCCCAATCGGGTCTCTCCTCAGCACGAGACTGGCATTCCTTGGTACCGCCTCTGTATAGTCATTGGCGGGCACACAAGACACACCGGCCAATCCCGTGCCTGTCAGCGGGCGGGACATCCGGCCCGTGGCCATTTTGGCTCTTTCCTCCCCAGTGCGGCGGCATGCTGGCTCTTCAGGTTGCAGCGTCTCCCTCTCAGCAGCCCTCCCAGCTGCTGCTGCGCTAACGAGGTGCCGCGGTTCGACATCCAGCCCCGGCTGGGGACCACAGTATATATATATATATATATATATATATATATATATATATATATATATATATATATATATAGAGAGAGAGAGAGAGAGAGAGAGAGAGAGAGAGAGAGAGAGAGAGAGAGAGAGAGAGTATATTATGTTTGAACAGCTGCAATAAGTCTGATAATTATAATATAAAATCCACAAAGTTTTGTATCATGGTACAGTCTCCATGTCTTCAGTCTGTCTGCCCATCTGTTATTCATATGGTATCTTCATCATAAATGACATTTCCTATCTATCTATCATAAAGTGTCTTTCACATCTATCAATGACTCTATGATATCTTGTCTTGTCTTTATATAGTTTCTTTCTTTATTGGTCTATTATGCTATCAATGATAGATAGATAGATAGATAGATAGATAGATAGATAGATAGATAGATAGATAGATAGATAGATAGATAGATAGATAGATAGATAGATAGATAGATAGATAGATAGATAGACTTACATACAGGTATAACAGGAATTACGATAAACTTAAGTATGCTAACAAGTTACATCTACACATATAACAAGAATTATCTATAAGTAAATTAACAAAGTGTAGGCATTAAAGTGCAGCGTAAAGTCAGTAGATTTGCGCATACTCACCAGTTACAATGTCACAATGCAGAATGTCAGTCACTGGCACAGTTTGTCACACACAGCCTCATTGTCTCTCTGCTTGACCAGCTCAGTAACAGGATACACCCAGGGAACAAGACCACCTTGGCCATGGGGTGAAGCAATGCAGTGGTCTTAGTGTGTAACTGAAGGTGCTCCTCCGTTTAGCTAAGACCTCACAAGTCGTCGGCTTCTTCCTGAGTGGCCTGTTCTGTTGCACCACTTCCTCCAGTGAGTCCTGCCAGACTCCTAAGCCTTTTAAATGAGTTTCTTTAGTCTGTTGTCATCATCTGATTTCCTCAGCACACTACCACATAGAAGATGGCATTGGCCACCACAGACTGGCAGAAAACATGTAAGAGTGGCCTGCATACACCAAACAACCTCAAGCTTCTATCTAATCTCTCTATTATATAATGCATTTTCTATCTCTCTTTCTATGATAAAGTGTCATTCACATCTATCTATAACTCTATGATATAATCTCATCTTTATATAGTTCCTTTCTTTATTTGTCTATTATTCTATCAATGATCATATCTCTGGTGGCACAGTGGTCTGTGTGGGTTTCCAGTTTCCTCCCAATGACATACAGGTTAGGTGAATTGGTCACAGTAAATTGGCCCTAGTGTGTGTGTGTGTGTGTTGTGTTTGCCCTAAGACTGGACTGGCATCTTGTCAGGGTTTGTTCCTGTCTTATGCCCTACGCTAGCTATGATAAGCTCCAGCCTGACCCACCACCCAAACCTCCCATGACCCTGGTCTGATCTAAGTGGGGCACAGAATGACATGATACCATCTCCTCTTTCTATGTATCATATTGTGCTTTCTTTACCTATTTTTTAGTCGTGTTTTAATTAGGTAGTCACATAAACCAGTTCCTTCATTAGGAGCCAATCATTTCATTAATTTGTAAGACCTTTAATCAGTCCTAAATCATTACATACAGGGATGTCCATTCATTCATTACTTCACTACTCCATTTTAAGTTTTTTGTGTTATTTTGACATTTCATTCCTTTTCTTGTTTCCAAATCACTCACTTTATGAAACCACCGGCTACTAATGACATGCCGAGATGTATTTGTCCATCTCAGCTTCACACACAAGCCATCAATTTCAGTGTGATGCGAACCTGCATGTATTGTTTATGAGGTTTGTAATAAAAATATTTGCCAGCTGTAAAATTCTGCCATCCGTAATTGCACTATTATAGAAAGATCTTCAAATGGATATGGGAAGTCGCCTTTAATGGGTCTTCAATGGCTGCCCATCACTGCACCAGTCTCACCCTCAAATCTTTAATCGCTCTTGTTAATGTTGTCAAAGGAGAGACAAGTGTGCCACAAAAGAAGTTGGGGCAGCCACCCTTGTATTATTTCCTGGTCACAAAAGTGTTAGGTTTTGTGTACAGATTTGAGTCCAGGACAGAACTGTCTTGATGAGGCAAAGATGGCAGTTTTAAAGGGGAGGACAGGAAGTGATGTCATCAGGCCCAGGATTGGAAATGATGTCATCAGGGCCAGAAAAGGAAGTGGTGTCCTCAGAACCAGGCAGGATATCCTGTAATTGGCCTGCAGTGGAAAAAGAGAAAGGGTTGGTACACTCTGCCACCCCCTGGTCTGGCATGGAATTGCCCTCATTCAAGCCCTTTAACAGCCTCCCGTGCGCACGTATGCGACAGTGTGTTTTATTGATTGCATTTATGCTCATACTCTGATTATGTCATTTTTCTTTCAGATTTGGAAGAAAGACGATGCTTTTAGTTTCCTACATACTCTCATTTATATTTGGACTGGCCAGTGCATTCTCAGTCTCCTACGTGATGTTTGTCATCTTGAGGTTTCTGACTGGAATGTCGTTTGTTGGAATATCGATCATCTCGATTGTCTTGTGTAAGTACAGATGTTAAATTTTATAAAATCAACTAAGAAATGTCTGATCACAAAACTAAAAGATATAAAACAATGGTAGTAGTTCCTGTAGTAACGTCACGTGTGCAGAGCAGGAGCGAAGCCAGGAACCTGAGAGTGGATGGCCTTTAATGAAACAAGGTGGACCACAGCATCCTTCCATATCCTGAACTCTAAGAACTTAAACGTCTACCATTTGGCTGAAAAATATTTTTGTGGTGCAAGGCAAATCCCTTCCTGTGGGCTGTGGACTGGCACCGATGGAGGTGGGTGAGCTCCAGCTGCTGCCACGATGGAGTGGTAAGGCAGGAGATGCTTTAAGTTTCATTCTTGGTTATCAAATGGCACTGCATAGTACGGCACAGCACGGTTCAGTACAGCTCACCTTGGTTCGGCTCAGTTCGGCTCGGTTTGCGTTTCGACTGCAGTTTAGTACCGCTTTAGAGTGGGCGGGATTATTCACGTGTCGTTATAGTTGCGCCGCCTCTACTGCCGTGACACCGTGGAACTTTTACAACAACAAGCAGACAACGACAACACTTTAGCTCGACGACGCGTAAGGGTAAGCATCTAAAAAAAGCACATCACTAGCTAACTTTTATCACTGTTGCAAAGCATAAAATGAACTTAACTGCCAGTGTAACATTAAAATGCTGATTCTGTATATTACAGATCTTCCACATTTTGCAAAAAAGTCGCCGCAACAGACCATCTGTTTGGACATTTAACCGTGATTCAGAGTGGTGGGATGTGATTGTTCCCGGTTTTACAAACACTCAGTGGCTGGAGAACTTTAATGTCTGAAGAAACATTCATCCACTTATGCAACAAACTGCGTCCAGCGATGGAGAGACGGGACACAAACTTCCGCGTGTGTGTACCTTTAAAGAAAAGAATAGCCAGTGACGCAGTAATGACGATTTTCTCCGCCAATCAGTGACCAGCAGAGTTTACACGCCACGCTTTGGTAACGGTTCGGCGCGCTTGGAACCTCGGCTGAGGTGGTACTAAAAAAAGGATCAGGTACCAGGTACTGTTCCCAGTGGAAAACGCCCCAAAAGTGAGCTGAACTGAACCGTGTCGTGCCGTACTATGCAGTGGAAAAGCGCCAATAGAGAAGCTCTGCTTGGCCACAATGGTATCAGGCACACACCAGTTCTGCTAGCAAATGTTTCTCTGGATCAAGAGAGAAAAAGAGCAGGCAGCAGAAGGGAGAATGTCGCTGGTAATCATAGCTAAGCGAGTGGCCCAACAAATCACACGAGGGTATTTCTAATTAAGGGGGAACAGTCACAACTTTCTATCCTTGATAACTGACCTAAAACTTCTCGGTCACGTGGGAGGTGTCAGGCATAGAAATGATGCAGCCATTTTCTAGTAAATCATGAGGGAAGATCTGACCAGTGATGTACAGCCCAAGTATTTTCATTTTTGAAAAACATAAAACATGTTTAGGGTCTATTTTTCATATATTAAGTTATTTTTGTCCTCTTTATATCCCAACCATAACATGCCCTCTGTTGTGACCCGGTGGGCTAGTGCCAGGCTGGCTCTTATATGGTCCACGCCTGCTACAGAGCCATAATGCTACATGGCGCCGCCCTCTAAGAGTGTATTTAAATAGAAATACGGACAAATCAATCAACTTGGTGTACCCCTCACCACTATTCATTGACTTATTTGGCTGACACCATTGACTAAGGCAACTTACAACATTTAGGGTACAATTAGTTCCATTTCGTTTGGTGTTCCAATTGGAGCACCGGCAGGTTAAGTGACTTGCTTATGGTCACACACTGGTGTCAGTAGTGGGATCTGAACCCACAGCCTCAGGGTTTGAAGTCCAAAGCCTTAACTGCTCCAACACTCTGCCTGCCTGTGTCCAGGACTCCCTGGGAATGAGGTCTTTCGTGATTACGGCATGTTACATAACCTAAATCTATACAGATAGAAAATAAAAGAGATATGTCGGTAAGAAATCACGCAAGAGAAATAAGTTAGCTTTGTTTAATGTCGGCTTATGCTGCAACAGACGAAGGAAGCCAATGACAAAACCCAGTCCGGAAGTGGCGGCCTGTGACAATGCGGGTTCTGCTCCATCCTCCCATCTTACTTCTGGGAGCCCTCGAACCCAACACCGTCGGTAATGTCACCGATGAGCTAGGCAGTGAAGACATCAACCATGAAGCAAGGGGATGGTGCAAAAAGTGCAAAGTGCTTTTATTAAAAATCAACAAAATCAAAGTGTCCAAATAAATAGTGCAGTGTCTCAGAAATCTTCAAATGAATAATCCAATAAAAACAAGCAAACTGTGGAGGTTAAAAACACAATAGGAAAATGAGGTTAAAAACAATGGCTGGAGGCAGTCTTTCTTAAAACTCTGGTGCTTACTTTTTCCTTACTGACGGCTCCCCTGCTTCTCCCCTACGGGCCTTACCAGTAAAATGCAGCTCCCTTCAAATTCTGGTCCAGTAGCCCTCCAATCCCCAGCCATGTTGGGCTCCAGCCGGACCGAGACTTGGGTTCCTTCCCCAGCAGCCAGGGCGCTCACGCTGGGGCTCAACTCGCCCAAAGCCTCCTCGACTCCGCTTCCATCATTGGCCGGTCGACCCCTCTGCCGGTCACTTCAGCTCCTCAACACTGCTCAGCTGGCACGACCGCTTGGCCAAACACTCCTTCGGGGCTCTTCAACCAGCTGCATCAAACTTTCACGAGCCTGCTCTCGCTCTCCTGCACCGGCTTTCTCCTTCCTACCACCGATTTCTCCATTAACCTCCGTTCCTGTTCTTTTCTTCTCTCCTCTCTTTTTCTCTCCTCTCCCATCTGCCTCGCGCTTCTATTATTTATTACGGGGACGTCGTTCAGGTGTGGCAATTAGCAGCTCCCGGCAACAATTACAGATGCGGACAACTCCTCACCTGTGCACTTAAGCGAGGACCATCCACATCACTAATCACCCGGGACCCACTCCGGCCACACTACCACGCCCCCTCTTTAAGCCACGAGTGCACCGATTATTTATTTAAAAAGTAGCCTTTTTGACTTGAGCTGTGGACCCACTAAAGCACAGGGCCCGATGTGTTGAGTCTTTCGATGTTCGTCGGGGCAGTGGAAGGTATTTTCGTGATCAGATGACATTATCTCCCATCTGCCCGTCGGCTTCAAAAGGTGTGCCGGGCAATGATTCAAGTCCTTATACTCTTTCTTCACATGCAGGGCCTCCCTTAGGTGAACATGCACTTCCAAACAAGGCAACGGTGCTTAAACAAGGATAGAGTTCCATGATGACTTAAATACACAGAAATACAATACAATACAATACACAATACAGTTTATTTTTGTATAGCTCAAAATCACACAGGAAGTGCCGCAATGGGCTTTAACAGGCCCTGCCTCTTGACATCCCCCCAGCCTTGACTCTCTGAGAAGACAAGAAAAAATCTCCCACATTGTAGGGAAAATGGAAAAAACCTCGGGAAAGGCAGTTCAAAGAGAGACCCCTTTCCAGGTAGGCTGGGCGTGCAGTGGGTGTCAAAAGAAGGGGGTCAATACAACACAATACACAGAACCGAACAAATACAGCATAATAATAAAAATTTTAGAAGTACGGAGCAGAATTTAACAGTAGATGATATTATATAATAAGATTTGGATATTTTTAGAGTCCTGGAGACCTCATCCATCAAGCTGCCTCCTCAATTTGGCCATTCCACGGCTAAAAGCAGTGCTGGGCCAGCCAATCCAATGAAAGGACCCCTCTTTCCCATGATTCCTGCAATCCTCCATCAGGGATGACTTTACCATAGGCAGGCAAAACAACTTGGCAGGTGGGCCGTGGGCACCAAGTGCCACATTTGAGTACCGAGAAGAGAAACAGAATAGGTGAGGGTTAGTATTCAATTATAACTGTCATGTTATTCATGTTTTAGTGCTAATGGCTAACAACAGAGATGCAGTCTGTACAGTTAATCAGCAGCTCTAGTCAGGATTTGCTAAACTGAACTTTGTGAGTCTTCAGCCGGGATTTAAAAGCTGAGACCGAAGGGGCATCTCTTATAGTAGCAGGCAGACCAGTCCACAGTTTAGGGGGTCCTGTAACTAAAAGCTCGACCTCCCACTGTTATTTTATTAATCCTTGGAATCCTAAGTAGACCGACATCTTGAGACCTTAATGTGCGCTCAGGTTTATAAGTCATGATAAGTTCAGACAAGTAAGCCGGACCTTGGCCATTTAATGCTTTATATGTTAAAAGGAGGATTTTGAAATCTGCCCTAAACTTAACCGGGAGCCAGTGTAAGGATTTAAGAACTGGAGTTACGTGTTCGTATTTTCTTGTTCTTGTAATAATTTTTGCAGCCGCATTTTGGATTAACTGGAGGCTGTATAAAAAACAGAAATAGTACACGGCATCTGCACACTTCCCATTTGCTCCAATCTGCTTGCCTAGCAGTTCAATATGGGGGAACCCTGGGCTTAATCTGACTCTGTGTCAGCTGTGACTAGGAAAAAGAAGATTTATAAGATATATCTGCACAGATCACAGTGACATATTAACACTTATTACCCTGCCTATTGAAACATCTGATCATTCTGGAACCATTGGGGGTGATGGTGGTGATCCTATGCTGACAGTACTGGAAGAAGAAGGGAAACAACCATAAGGTGGACACCAGACCTTCACAGGACATGCCGAAGCCATTTTAGAGTCAACAAGGAAAGTGCTTGGGGCTGTGAGGTGATAACTCATGGGGACAAGGAGTGGACATGACTATGATATGCTTGGATTAATTCCTTATGAAGATGATCAACGGACTCTCCATAACGTAGATTAGGCCTGTTAGAAGCAGTGGTAGAAATACACTACATTGCCAAAAGTGTTGACTTTAAAATTGATGTTGGCCCACCCTTTGCAGCTATACCAGTTTCAACTCTTCCGGGAAGGCTTGCCACAAGTTGTAGGAGTGTGTTTATGGGAATTTTTGACGATTCTTCCAGGAGAGCATTTGTGAGGTCAGGCACTGATGTTGGACCAGAGAAGGCCTGGCTCGCTCAGTCTCCACTCCAAATTCATCCCAAAGGTGTTCTGTCAGGTTGAGGTCAGGGCTCTGTGTATGTCAGTCAAGTTCCTCCACACCAAACTCGATCATCCATTTCTTTATAGATCTTGCTTTGTGCACTGGTGTGTGTGCAGTCATGTTGCCATCCCCAAACTGTTCCCACATAAGCATGGAATTGTCCAAAATGGCTTTGTATACTGAAGCACTAAGAGTTCCTGTCACTCGAAATAAGGGGCCAAAAACAACCCCACATCATAATCCCCCCTCCACCAAACTTTACACTTGGCGCAATGCAGTCAGGCAAGTACCGTTCTCCTGGCCAGACTCGTCCATCAGATTGCGTGATTCGTCACTCAAGTGGAGACATCGGCACTGCTCTAGAGACCAGCGGCGGTGGGCTTTACACCACTGCATCCAACGCTTTGCATTGAAATTGGTGATGTAAGATTTGGATGCTGCTGCTCGGCCATGGAAACCCATTCCATGAAGCTCTCTCTTTCTACGCACTGTTCTTGAGCTTTTGGAGGTCTGTAGCTATTGACCCTGCAGAAAGTTGATGACTTCTGCACACCTCAGTATGCGCTGTCTCCGCTCACGTGGCTTAACACTTCGTGGCTGAATTGCTGTTGTTCCCAATTGCTTCCACTTTGTTATAACACCACTAACAGCTGACCGTGGAATATTCAGTAGTGAGGAAATTTCACAAATGGACTACCTGCACAGGTGGCATCCTATCACGGTACCACGCTTGAATTCACGGAGCTCCTGAGAGTGACTCCTTCTTTCGCAGATGCTTGCAGAAGCCATCTGCATGCCTACAGTTTATACACCTGTGGCCATGGAAGTGATTGGAACACCTGAATTCAATGATTTGGAGGGGGGTCCCAGTATTTTTGGCAATATAGTGTATGTAGAGTACATGTCACATATTACTAAGCAGAGTAATTGGAGTTGAAACGTTTCAAAAATAGCTCTCTTCCTGCCTTCTCTCTGGCTTTTGAAACCACAAATAATTAAACACTGAAGCAGAACTCACTTGTGCTCTGAACGATGCTGCGGCCTCCAGCAACACATTAATAAAAAAAACCCAATTGGAAAAAAGGGAAGGTAGGCAGCCAAAGTGCAAACGTAATCATCTATTTGTTGGCCCGTTTGTTTGGTGTCTTCTCTTTTCTCGGGCCTAAGGCTTTAGGTTGTCTGGATGGCCTATTCGCAGACACTAATTAGCGTATCAAAAGTTAAATCAGGGTATTATTGCATAAAATATCTTAAACAGTTTGATATTATTTGTGTATACACTACAGCAGATACTGTAACTGGTTTATGTTTATTAAACACAAATATAATATATGGTATCAGTATATACAATGGACCCGTGCCCCATCCAGGGTTGTTTCCTGCCTTGCCCACCAATGCCGCCGGGCGAAGCTCTGGCCTGTCCAACCTTGAACTGGTTTAAGTAGGCTGGAGAATGTGAATGTGTTATTAATGGGTTTTTTTTTTTGATAATGTGAAAGTGTTATTAATTTTTGTTTGATAGTTTTAATGTGTTTTTCTTTAATGTTTTTTGATAATGTTAATTATTAATTTTTTTAAATTTTTTTTGATAATGTTAATGTGTTTTTAATGTTTTTTGTTCTGAATCATCGTGGCAATTCAACCATTTTTCATGTAATGGTAAAAATAGATAAAGGAAAAGCAGTACATATTATGTGCAATAATAATTCCCTTAAATAAAAACCTAAGGTGTGTGTGAGGAAAATGCCTCAACTGAAGTGGTGACCTGAGTCAGTGACAAGAAAAGTTCAGACGTAGCAGAGGGTGACAGCTCAGATCCTTCTCGATGTCATGTATTACGATGGATTGACTACCTCATTTACTTTCTAGAATTGATAGATTGCCATTCTAGAACTCTTAACTAGTCACAAAATGATCTGATTGCAGTCGTGCATAGAGTCACTGCTGCCATCTTCTTGAGTCCATAGTTCACTTCACCTGATGAGGGCCATGGTAGCAACACGTCAGGCTGAAGGAGAAGCTACCCAACCTTCAACAATGTTCTTCAGCTCACCCTGGGAATGTCCAGGTGCTTTCAGGCCAACCAGGAGATAAAACACCTTCAGGGTACAGACTGTAGTTCAGTAAGGCACAGAGTGAGCGTGTATGTGGGTGTGTGTGTGCTCCCTGTGATTAACTGGCTCCCCATCTTGGACTGCTTTCTGCTTTGCGTTCCTCAGTCAGCACCCTGAAACAGAAATGCAGGCTTCGCAAATGAATGGCTGACTGTGTAGTGTACGACATGATGATATACTTTGTATCAGTCCTTCTGAACTGTCTTTCAGGTATTGAATGGGTTGATATTAAACACAGAACTCTGGTTGGTGTCTTTGGCAGTATGGCCTGGACCACTGGTTGTGTTCTTCTAGCACTAATTGCCTACCTCATCCGAGACTGGAGATGGCTTCTCTTGGCTGTCACGTTTCCTCTTTTGATAGCCTGTGTCATTTGGTGGTAAGAATGCAAAAATACTTTTTTTATATATAAAATATATATATATATATATATATTTTATTGATTTTGAGGATTTCATTGTAAAGAATAATTTACAAGTTAGCAAACTATGAAGTATGATATCTTGTTTGAATCAGATCACCCATCTAGAGAACAAGTAAAAATGACTTAAAATGAAGTCATCTATCAAAGATACTGAAGTACTCTAACGGTTAGCAACACTTCAGCATTTTCAGAGTTTAATATGTATAAAAGCCTCCTGGCTGCTAAGGTTCTTTTGCACAGCTCCTAACATTAAGCAGACTTCTACAATCCTGAAATGGATTAAGCAGGTTTGAGAATGTATGAATAGTGAAGAAAAACGCCTCAGCGTCAGGATTACCCGCGGAACCAAAAACGGTGAATTTTTTTCACTAAGAAAAAAATTCAGACGTGGGAGTCAGTAGACTTAGGGATCAACGATTCACTAACATTTCAGTAATTATTTACCACTCTGATGCTGATCTTTTTGATTAGAAAATAGGTCACTACGATAGCAATTGATGAGAAGAATTCATAATTAACTACAGAATTAGGGTACTTGAGGGTTCCTCTAGAGTGCCTCTTTCTCTTGGCTCAAAAATTAATAAGCATATGTTCATCTCATAATAGGCAAGTTTCGAATTTCGTATTTTTCTGTTAAGCCGTGTTGGCTCAAGACTGTCCTCAAGAAACTGTGACACACACGTCCATCATCGAGATATCGATGTTATTGGTATCAGGGGACCCTAAAACTTTAAGATCCATTGAAAATATGACATTGAAATTTTGGACGAATCTAAAGCTTCGATGATTTAATGATGATTTGGGTGCAAAGCAAAAAATGTTATGTGTAACAGAAACATGTAAATACCGAAATGTGAACATAAATACAGTAGAAAAAGGTATGTCGAGTGTCCACTGGTGCACTGATGCAGATTTAGTACATGTCCTTTACGTGATATGGTTTAAAATAGTCACAAATACATAGCCGGTTTCACTATCATCACAGTTCTTTACGTACTTTTCTTATATTTTTTTTTCTATTGAATGTGAGGGCCTCATCCACGTAGTGGACGCCACTCGTCGTGTCATTGTAAGCTACCATAGCACAAGGCTTAGTGACTTCCAAATTTCCTCTGACGTGAACATTGACAATTGCTGCGTTGTGAACAGAGCTTAGGAGGCTAATATCTTTCTGTACCTTGCACTCCATCACAATCTCTTTGCATTTTTGACGCATACATACTGCAACGTTACACAACTGAAATCACCAGACATATCATGGCGGTTCAGTTGTACCATCAGCTTCACTATCCGTGTCAATGTCTGGTGACCAGTTCACATTGTCGTCACTATCGCTTGATGGTTCAGTTTCAGTTTGTTCTAAAACTGGCTTTACAGCTTCTTGTTTAGATGTTTGAGTCCTGAAGGCACAGGTACTAAATACTTTTAAAAGTTACCCACTAGTGGAGGAGAAAACACCACCGAAAACCCTGACTAGAAACCCAAAGGTCAGACAATTTTATATAAAAGGTTTATTTTCAAAAGGCTCTGAAATGCACAAGGATTTGCCTGAATAGGCAAGGTGATCCACAGAGAACCAAGTCCCAGTACAACTGGGAAAAATCGTGGTCATGAAATGGAGCAGAGGTTCAAAAATATCAATAAACACAGTCCCAATACGAAATCCAGAGGCAAGGTTGAAAACAGAGCAAGGGTTCAAAAATCCAAGAAAATCACAAAGCAATAGGAAAAGCACAGAAACACAAGAAAACACTCCACTCTCAGTGCGTTCAGTGAACCACCAGGAACTATGGGAGGCCACCCCTTATATAGGCTGGAGGGCCATTCCTGGCAGTGATGGGCAGGTGGCCCCACCCACAAAGCACAAAGGACATAACTTACAAACAAAAACATACGGGGGGGGGTAACCTAAAAATAACCGGAATTGAGAAAAAAAAAATTGTTAATCAAACTTTAGTCTCCTTCAAAGTGCTCTCTTCATGTGAATGAATGCACTTGTCCCAACAGTTTTCCCACTGGTGGAAACATTTTTGTATCCCTGAAGAGGAACGTTGTTTAATACCTGCAGCGATTTTTCTTTGACTTCCTCCACAGTACAAAAATGCTTTACTTTGAGTTCTTTTTGTCATCTGTGGGAACAAGAAAAAGTCGCACGGAGCAAAGATTGAGTGACATTTCCCCTTGTTTGAAACGCGGAAACCACTCGCAGGCCTGTGTTTTCAACTTAAAGCTCCCTCTTTAAAAGCAGTTTCAAGCATCACTACAGTTTCAGCAGCTGCTTTCCCTAAGAGAAAATAAAATTTAAAACGCAGACTCGCTGTTCTTTATAATCACCCATCACAAAAATCGCAGAACATGTTTAATAAGCACCAAGAAAAACTGACACGGAATGGCATATGAACAATACAGAGCAACGCCACTTGGCGTACTTACGTTACAACTAGCGGCAAAATTCGCAACTAAGTCTAGATTTTGCACCAGGTACAGATTCCGGTTATTTTTGGGTACCCCCTCGTAAATAATAAATAAAATAACTGAAATAAAATTAGACAAAAGAGATCCAAGACACGACCCCAGCCAGAGGGAAAATGCTGACTGAAGCATGACAACATGCCATTGTGTTTTTTGGGTGAAGGCTCCACCCCATTCATGAATATTGATGAGTTACCATAAAAAAAACTGTAGCAGTATATAGTCATTTTAAACACGAGGGGCAACAGAATACTGTCCTGGGCATTATTCGGGCTTATCGTGAGATACTTGAGCCCGAGAGACACTCAGGCTTAACCGTCTTTACAAAGTACTCCGCGTCTAAGAGACACACAGGGTTAATAAAAATGCCACCGAGATAAAAAAAAAAAAAAACACATGAACCTTATTTTTCAACATGGTCTCTGTGAACATTCATGGAACTCTTCCATGCCATTCAAATAAAACAGTCCGCCTTACTTGACCGTCCGCTCCATAGTAGCTTTCCGGGAGACTTCATCATTATCACAGCATGTCCCCCTTCAGATGTATTAATAACGTGGGGCCCAATCTGGAGAACAGGTTGAATGCAGCATTTCATTAAATCCACAATTTCAAAGAGCAAGTTTTGCAGCCCATGCAATGTAAATGGGGGACACTGTTTGTGAAATTGAAAGGTGTATGGTTGACTGATTTTCTCCAAAATTTTTCAAAATCAGCTACCACAAGCAACAACAGAAATGAGCATAAAACTAATCCAGTTATGGGTGCCTTCCAAGGCATGTAATCAGTATGGACTGCACCCTCGCTATCATAAAAACGTTTGCATGTGATCTCCCTAATACTGGCTTTGGACCCTGATGTTCTTCTTTGTTTGCTCCCATTGCTTCAGTTGCTGTTTAGACTCTGGGCCATGTGTTGTATCCACATTTCATCCAGAGTTACGAAAAACTTCTTACGGTTCTCCGAGTTCAAACTCATTAGGTCAGGACTCTCCCTAGAACACCGATTCAGTTCTGGAGTCAACACCCTAGACATCCAACATTTACAGACCTTACTTGTGTTTAATTGTTCACGAGCAATAAATTCAAGAGCTCCTTGGCACTGTCTAACTAGACACAGGAGTACAGTTTAGGACAATGAGGAACAGCAAAGAAACCGTAGTCACTGAATATGTTCTCCACTTATTTTAACAGCTGGATTCCTGAATCCGGAAGATGGTACCTGGTGAATGGCAAGATGAACGAGGCCCACAAATGCCTCATAAAATGTACACAAGTCAACAAGGGGAAGAATTTCAGATCCAGAATAACTCCTGAGGTAATGCATACATAATTCATATACGGTAGATCTTATATGTAGAAAAAGAAGTCATGTCATGTAGAGATATCTGGATATAGTTTTTGTACATTTATGACAGTGAGGGTGTCGATCCTTCTACCTGTTTTGGAAGCCTCCTTACGAAACAATCATGGCAGCATCGAGCAAAAGGCTGAGAACAACCTTTAGGACTTCAGTCCAACGCAGAACATGCTGTCACATATTGGTCCAGCAATTTAAGAACAGTGCCCAGTGTGGTCGAGGGCAAAACCACAATGCTGTCATGAACTAGGAGTCCCAAAGCATGAAACTATTGTGGTATAGCAGGGCCGTTCAGCTACCCCAAACCCGGACCCAGACAGGCACAGAGACACACGGTTTATTTCTTCACGGGGCAGCTCAATTTCCCGCTCCCCACTTCAGAGCACAGTACACAATTATTCACAGCCGTAGTGCTCAGTCCCTTCTTCCTCCTCTCCATCTCCGTCACCTCCACTCATCTCCTAGCAAGCTTTGCCCTCCTCCTCCCGACTCTGGCTCCTCGAATGGAGTGAGGCGGCCACTTTAATAGGGCACCCGGAAGTGCTCCAGGTGCTCTCAGATCCTCTTCCAGCAGAAGTGCTGCATGCCAGGGCTCTGGAACTGTCCAGGCGTCCCCTGGTGGAGGCCACGGGCCCCAGCAGGGTCCAACTTCTAAGCTCCAAATCAGTGGCGTAGCTCGAGTTCGTGCCGCTCGGTGCGGGACGGGGCTTCAATTTACCGCCCTCCAAAACATCTGAATATGTTAACCTATTTAAATAGAAAATTAAAATGACGTATAGAGAAATATTAAGATACATTTTGCATAGATTTATTCATATATAGAGAAACAGCAATAATTCTGACGCACTGATAAGACGTCTTCTAATTATTAGTTCAATATAATTACGCTGCGAAAACCAGAACCAGTGTCGTGTACAACAAGTGATAGGTGGGGATGTTTTCTGCGCAGAGCAAGAACACATTCTGATTGATAACGAAACGAAATTATAAATTGTTTAACTCCCTAGAAATTATTATCGGTGTAATTTTTATGTTTATTTTTGTCGTTTCCTCATAAATTTCCGCTGCTGTGTCTGAGACCGTCGCAGAAGGATAGTCTGAAAATTATTTTTAAAGCAATTGTGGATAAAAATCAGAGAATTTTACTTTTTTCATTCATGAGTGATATTTTTCTGAACCCTACTGCTTATACACGGCTTGTACTGAGCTTTTTGGCCAATAATGCCACCCCCAAAAATGTGCTGCCCGGGGCAGACTGTCCCCTCTGCCCACCCCTAGCTACGCCACTGGGTTTGCCCTCTCGTGTTTCAAGGGGGTATCACCCCGAATATGCACTTCTAAAAATGCCAACTAAAGGGGCAAATCCTGCCAAACATTCCCAAGATATACAAAAAGGGCTCCAGAGGATCTTCATAAAATGCCCAAAGGCACAAAAGACAAAATGGAACTCTCTGTAACACCCAGGCAATCCCAAGCAAACACGTCCCAAATTAGATTCCAACAGCAAGGCCAAAACACAGAACAGCCGACTGAAAAACATCCAGAGTTTTACAAAAAAGCACAAAGCACAGCAAAAGATGCACAAACTCACCAAGTCCACAGCACATTCACTGTGGATGGCCAGGAACTGTGGGAGACCCTCCAGATTTATAGGTGGACAGTGGGTCCTGACGACAGCATACATGGAGCCTGTATATCATGTGGCATTGAAACATAAACACAATCAATAGCAAAAAAGAATAAATAAATAAAATGAATACATAAAAAAAAAATTAAAACATGAATTTGAACCCCAGTCACATGACTGGCTGAGATATACAGCGGGGAAAGTAAGTATTGAGCGCGTTAACGTTTTTCTCAGTAAATACGCTTCTAATGGGGCTATTGACATAAAATGTACTTCTTCCCTGTGTCATTCCACTTTATTACACAGAATTTACGAGCTTATTTGGTTTGATCTCTTTGTATGTGTGGATTACTTGGGTTGCTACCGACATCTGGTGAAAATCTTCATGTTGATAGCCCCATTAAAAATATATTAACTGAGATAAACGTCGACGCGTTCAGTCCCTACTTTCCCCGTTGTATGTGGCTGAGGGCGGAGGATGACTGAACTAATCCTGGGTAGACTCTGGAAAGGCTCATGTTAGGGAGGCACGTGCTGTGGTGTGCAGGGTCCAGTCTCGTGTTGCATTCATGCCTGTCAAGCTCACCATGGGGGGCATCTAAGATTGTTCTTAATGGACTGGACCTTGTCAGTGGGCCAGGACCAGTGAGGATTACTAGTTTACTTCAAAACCTCTGTCCTCCTTTCCATGACACTTCCGCATTTCCTGATAAATTTTATAAATACACATTGGGGTGTTTTTCTAACTTGCTGTGCATAACAATATTTCTTACGTAAATGATCAGAATGTGAACAAAATGCTTAAAGATCCTTATAAATGCAACCTTTAGATAGATAGCGTAACCACAAGGAGGCGCCACTGAGCCCTCATACCACAGACACAGTAATGCCCAACATGATTCAGAGTTTAAATAAAAAGGAATTATTTCTCCACCACACCTTTTCAATTAACACCTGCGCAAAGATCAACATGCAATTCACCATCCTGACAATGTCCTCCTCCTTCCATCCTCCAAGTGTGTCACTTGCTGCCTCCGGACTCCCTGATGTTAGGTGGAAGGGCTCATTTTTAGCCAGACCTGGAAATCCTTCCGGTGCTACAGGGTGCCATCTTGGAAGCACTTTTGGGTCACACAGAAACCAGGGAGATCCTCCCTCAACAGGACCCTCTAATGGCACCCAGGATTGCACTTCTGGATTCCAATTCCCGTGTAAACCTGTGGGTGTCCAAACTGGGACGCCATGGGAGGACCACTGCCACCTGTCGTTTGGGGGATGGAACTGCTCCTGGCCTCTGGCTTATACTGTTCCATCAATTATATTACTCCAGGCGGGCAAGAAGTGGGTTCCTCATCCAGCCAGCAGGCTCACCTGTCCTTCCATTCTGGCCTCTTGTCAGAAATTATCCTCCATCCCAGCTAGGATGCTTGTTCTTCCTCTTGGGCACTTACAATAGATAGATAGATAGATAGATAGATAGATAGATAGATAGATAGATAGATAGATAGATAGATAGATAGATAGATAGATAGATAGATAGATAGATAGATAGATAGATAGATAGATAGATAGATAGATAGATAGATAGATAGATAGATAGTGTGGAAAGCGTACCCCCAGACACAGACAGACCGACACCAGGATGTCCAAAACACACTTCTTTTTATTTTAAATCTTTCCACAATGTCCTCAAGCACCAATTCTCTCCACTGTCTTCTTCTTTCTCTTTCTCTCTCTCTTTTGACCTCCTCTCTCCTCCTCACAAGCTTCGTCCCTTCCTCTCAACTCTGGCTCGTCTACTGGAAGGAGGCGGACCCTTTTATTATGACCCGGATGACCCCCAGGTGCTCTCCCTGATGTCACTACCTGGTGTGGCGGAAGTGTCAGGAAAGCACCTGGAAGCACTCAGGGTCTTCATGAAATTATTTCCAGCAGCACTTCCTGGTGTGGCGGAAGTGCTGCCATCCAGGATTCCCTCACTGTCCGGGCGCCCCCTGGTGGTGGCCACGTCCTCTCACGAGCGTCCCAGCTCCGTCCTTGGGGCCCCCAAATAGACCCGGGCGGCTGCCCTCTCGTGGCTGAGGAGAAGTATTGCCCAAGTCGGGGACAATCCAGGCGTCCTGGCCAGGCAGTGTCCCCGGACATCTGTGACGATAGATAGATAGATAGATAGATAGATAGATAGATAGATAGATAGATAGATAGATAGATAGATAGATAGATAGATAGAACTGCAAGGCACTATATGATAAATGGACAGATAGAAAATGCACTTTATAATAGATAGATAGTGTAACAAAAAGGCGCTATATAAACGCCTAACCCGACACAGGCACACATATAAAATAAACAAAATGTTTTATTTCTCTTCGCCTGTTGGTAATGCCTTCCCTGTTCACACAGACACAACACAGTCCCAATGAGCACCACCAAACCAATACTTCTTCTTCTCTCTTTCTTTCTCCTCTACTCCTCTCCATCAAGCTTTGTTTCCCTCCTCCCAACTCTGGCTCCCCTAGTGGTGTCTGCTGGTCCCTTATACTTTATAGTTCACCCAGAAGTGCTCCAGGTGTTTGCTTACGCATTTCCGGCAGCACTTCCAGGTCTGGCAGAAGAACTGCCCATAAAGACTCAGCAACTGTTTCTGCAGCACCCCCTGACAGCGCCTGCAGATCCCTACAAGGCTATCGAACTCCAACTGCCACGAAGCCCTGCGGGAGTCCGACACACCACTATAACCCAGGGGGTTTACCATCTAGCATCCCAAGAGAGGTAACGCTCCATCCATGCTTGCTCCCCTGGTCTTCCCAGCGTGGAGGCGTCCTGGCCTAGACAGACTTACATACAGGTATAACAGGAATTATGATAAACGTAAGTATGCTAACAAGGTACAACAACACATATAACAAGAATTATCTCTACGTAAATTAAAGTGTAGGCATTAAAGTGTAGCGTAAAGTCAGTAGATTTGCGCATACTCACCAGTTACCATGTCACAGTGCAGGATGTCAGTCACTGGCACAGTTTGTCACACACAGCCTCATTGTCTCTCTGCTTCACCAGCTCAGTATCAGGCAGCACCCAGGGAACAAGACCACCTTGGTCGTGGGGTGAAGCAATGCAGTGGTCTTAGTGTGTAACTGAAGGTGCTCCTCCGTTTAGCTAAGACCTCACACGGGGGGTAAGAGTCGTCGGCTTCTTCCTGAGTGGCCTGTTCTGTTGCACCACTTCCTCCAGTGAGTCCTGCCAGACTCCTAAGCCTTTTAAATGAGTTTGTTTAGTCTGTTGCCATCACCTGCACTAATGTCATTTCCCCAGCACCACATAGAAGATGGCATTGGCCACCACAGACTGGCAGAAAACATGTAAGAGTGGCCTGCATACACCAAACAACCTCAAGCTCCTCAGGAAACGGAGGCGACTCTGAGCCTTCTTGTCTCTGTGTTGGTATTCCTATCAAGCCTGTCATTCAGATGCACCCTGAGGTGCTTATATGTCCTCACCATCTCCACACCTTCACCGTAAATGAGAACTGGGGGCAGATTGGGTTTGACCCTCCATTTATTTTATTTATAAAAACACACACAGATCAAGGAGCCAGAGATTGACAGCATGCTGCGTGTTGATTAGCACGTGCAAGGAAGGATTCACTGTACCCTGTACATGTGACAATAAGGACCCTATGAGTTGTGGATCAATAGACTGCAAGCTAAGAAGCTATATGTGTTGTAGTCACTAGGGGGAGCTGTTACACAATAGCAGCCTATTGTAAATCACTTTGTAATATTTTAAATGAAAAAGGTTTAAATGGGGCAGTGGGCCATTTTACTACCATCATAGGCCCCTGGGCAAAGTAGTGCACTGGGCCCCCCTGTTTTGATAGCAAAACAGAAACATTGTGGGCCCTTATGCTCCCGGGGGTCCAGGCCAGTGCCCACTATGCCCAGACGTTAAGACGGCCCTGGCTGGGAGCACAGGTAACTGATAACACCTTCAAAAGTTTTGAAATTGAAAATCTCTGTCAAGACTCAGCAGCGGGTGGCATGGTGGCGCAGTGGGTAGTGCTGCTGCCCCACAGTTAGGAGACCCGGGTTCACTTCCCGGGTCCTCCCTGCGTGGAGTTTGCATGTTCTCCCCATTGGTTTCCTCCCACAGTCCAAAGACATGCAGGTTAGGTGCATTGGTGATGGTCCCTAGTGTGTGCTTGGTGTGTGTGTGTGTGTGTGCCCTGCGGTGGGCTGGCGCCCTGCCTGGGGTTTGTTTCCTGCCTTGCGCCCTGTGTTGGCTGGGATTGGCTCCAGCAGACCCCTGTGACCCTGTAATTAGGATATAGCGGGTTGGATAATGGATGGATGAAGACACAGCAGCCATGTTACGCTTGTAGCAAATGATTTCATTTGAAGTTCTTGTGCTCACAGATTGCGCACTATAAACAACTCTGTCCACTTGCTGTTTTTTAGATGCTGGCTACAGTTGTGAAACTGGAGGAAAAATCCAAGAATTACACCTACTGGGATTTAGTCAGAACTCCAAAGCTAAGGAGGATCTCTGCATGTACAGGAATTGTGTGGTAGGAATCCCAGCTTCTGTATTTCTCACAAGAAAGGAAACGTGAATCAATGACTGTGCTGTCCAGGATGAAGACAGGCGCTTCAGGATGATTTGGGGACTCTTGGTGGGCCGTTTGCCCGTTCTTCTCGTGTTCTTCTCGTTGCTCCAGTTTCCTCTCGCCCGTCACAAAGGCGTGCAGCCTTTATTAACAGGCCACTCCAAACTGGCTGACTTTGAGTGGGAGCGGGGATGGGGGCTGCAGTGGATTAGCACTCTGACCAGGTCTGCTGCTTTGGTCCTCATGCTATCCCCAAGGACCCCCTAAGCAGGTTCAATAAATGAACCAAGCAGTTCATTTATTTCTCAAGGAAGCAAAACTGTCCCAGAAATATTTCAAAGTAAGTACAGTTTTGCAATGCTTTGTGACATGTCAGCCACAACTCCAAAAAGGTTAATTTACGTTAAACTACAACAGCAAAATCGATCACATTAGAAAAAGAAGAAAAGGAATAATGGCTACAAGAAAAGGAGATTTACCAGCCGTCTACTTCCTGCCTTCCTTTATTCTGATCTCCAGGCGCTCTGCTCGGCAGGCCTTCACTCATAAATAAATAACAGCATTTAGCTGTCCGAGGAGAATGAGCCTTATTAAAAATGTATCTGCTCTTTGTCACTAACTTGCCGCCATTTGTATTACATCTGTCCAGCCATTCATCTTCATAACCCGCAGGGTCCGCTTCAGGGAAGTGAGGAGCAGCAGCAGTGGGAGAGCCAGCTAAAAACGAGACCCGCCGACGCGCATGCAGCCCCCCCAGATCTGCCATTTGACCGGAGCGCATGTCCTTGGATTGCTGATTTGTTAAGGGGATTGCGGCTTTTGCTTGGCTTAACTTTTGTGCCAAGGATTAATTATTACGTTTGGATTTGACTTGAAATGATTTGGTCGACATGTTGGGCCGCTGTTATACAACGCTCTCCCACTGGGTTTTCCTCCCATACCTAAAAAACGCACAGGTCAGATTGATTGGCAGATGGCACATAGGTGTCACTGCAAGTGTGCCCAGCAACCTACCTTGCACATGATGCTGCCAGAATATGTCCAAGCACCCTTTGATACTAAATCTGAATTATTAATAGAGATTAAGGCATTGGACTTTAAATCTCACAAGTCGCCCACCGATGACTTGCTGTGTGACCCCGAGCAGCCACTTAACCATGTGTGTGCACCACAGTATAAATATCTGTGTCAGAAGTTGATCTGGTAAGTGTCTTTGAATAAAAGCATTTCCCACGCATGATAACGTGACTTGATAACACTTAATAATATACAATAATAACTTGATATATAATATATATTAATAATTATATATCTCTTTATTATAAAAAAAAGAGGAGACTAGGGAGACGAGACGTGATCTTCTCGGAAGACAATTTGACGTCCTGCAAAACCAAGCGGTGAGACAACATTTAAAACAAGTTCACGGACATCTAACCTAGCAGTTGTTGGAATGCTTTTGGTAGACACACTTCATGTGCTCCCTGTTCTTAAAACAACCGACGATAGACAAGCAGAACACGCAGCTCGCCAGCAGCAGCAAGCCAGCAGATGATCTGACCGCTTCTCCTTAGCGTGCGTTCAGCCCCCACCCAACAACGCGAGCGGCAGAAACACGAAGTGGCAAAAGGACAGCTGCTGTGCAGGCTTTGAAATGATGGACACGCAGCTCATCCGCAGCAGCAAGCCAGCAGATGAGCCGACCGCTTCTCCTTAACACGCGTTCAGCCGCCCCCTCCTGCACAACACGAGCAGCGCTATATGTCCTGCGAGAAAGATTTAACCACACCCGGGGCCAGAAATAAAGGACAATTATTATTTTTACAAAAGTTTTAAAATAAAAGTGAAAATAATGCATATGTAACAATTCCCATGAAACTAACAATCTGTTTAAATTGTAAATCCGGTAAACCAAACACGGGGGTGGGAGAGTGAAGCGAGCAGGGGGCGGAGCATCCTAGTTTATTAATAAACCAAAACTGAAATCTTGCATTTATAGAAGTACTAGGGGGTTCTCCCTGCTCGCTTGCTTGCCAGTCACTTCACGTCTCTGCCGCTTGCGTTGTGAAGAGGAGGGATGAATGCGGTCAATCTTCCGAAACCCCCTTTAAACGGTGATACAATGGGAAACAAATATTTTTTTTTTTTTTTTCCCACCTCCTCTTTGCTCGATCGGCTTGCTGCTGATATAAAAGAGTGTCACATGACATAAAAAGGTCACATAAAATCGTTGCACAAAATTGTTACACTTTTAGGCTTAGGGTCCAACTTCCAGTGTAGGTAGAAGGCTGAAATTTGGCAGGCTCATTTCTTACAGCTTACTTACAAAAGTTAGGCAGGTTTCATTTCGAAATTCTATGCGTAATGGTCATAACTGAATCCTACTTACGTACATATATACGGCCATAGCCTGCAGCTCGGTCGCCGTGTGAGGCGGAGTTGTGTCACCCATCACCACGCCTCCCACGTAGTTGTATGCCTCGCGAGATACAAGTTTAGTGAGAAGACGCAGGGTATAAACGAGACTTTTGATCACTTTGTAACAGAGTTAAAATTGCTTCTGAAGGACTGTGCTTATGCAAATGAGGATAAGATGGTCAGGGTGGTGTTTGGCACAAACTCAGCGAAAGTGCGAGAGAAACTTTTAAGTGCCGGGTCTGAGCTAACATTAAATAAAGCCGTGGACATCGCAAGATCGCACGAGATAGCACAGCTGAGAACCTTCGATGCATGAACTCCGAGCGGCTCACGTGAACTGACTGTGA
This sequence comes from Polypterus senegalus, assembly GCF_016835505.1. Lineage (NCBI taxonomy): Eukaryota > Metazoa > Chordata > Cladistia > Polypteriformes > Polypteridae > Polypterus > Polypterus senegalus. The sequence continues at coordinate 86,205,961 of NC_053169.1, read as the reverse complement.
ACACAGTATGCAGAGAACAAGCAAGAAGCCGATTCTTACTGTTAATTAAACTCGTTACTTAATTCCATGGCTTGTTGCTGCTCTCATTCTGCTAAAGCAGACATTTTCAAAACTGCTGATTTTCTATTTTTTCCCGCAAGAAAACCATCAAAATGTTTTGGTAAATTGAGACCTACACCTATCTTCATTTTCAGATATTGTGTGATGGGCACAGGTGAGCTGACCACGTGGCGGCTTGTTTTGTGTCTCATTATTGTTTGGCCGCTAAACTGAGGAAAAAGAAACAGCAACGGGGCCTGAGTCAAGTTAATTAAAATTAAGGAAAAAGAAGTTAATTAACAGCAAAAAATGGTGACTAATTAAGAAGATGGTTAGAATGAAAACCTGCAGCCGCTGCGGCCCACCAGAACCCGATTTCGACACCCATGATTTAGACTCTTTGCTGTGACACTCCAAATTGTGGTCAGGGGTCTCCCGTTTGCTTTAATGACTCTTGAGGTGTGTCTGGAATTTGATTGGAGTCCACCTGTGTCTAACTGAATCGATTGGTCACCGGTTAGAAAGGCACACACTTGTGTATTCAAGGTCCCACAATGCCACACTGCATGTTGGAACAAACACCAAGCCAAGAAGTCAAATGAACGTGCTGTAGACCATTTCAATCTGTGGCGAGGCTTAGATCAGGGCAAGGCTATACAAGCACTTCTAAAACTTTAAGTGCCCCCAGGAGCACAGTGGTCTCAATAATTGTGAAATGAAAGAAGTTTGGGACCACCAGGATTCTTCTCAGAGTTTGCCATCTGGCCACACTGACTAGCTGGGTGAAAAGGACCTTGGTCAGGGAGATGTCCAAACGCCCAACTTCATAAGTTCTCTGTTGAGACGGGAAAATCTGTTGGAAGGGTGAACATCCCAACAACACTACATCAGCCAGGTGTTTATGGGAGAGTGGCTAGACGGCAGACACTCCGGTGTAAAAGGAATTGAAAGGACTCTGAGAGCATAAAGAGGAAGATTCTCTGGTCTGATTAGACAAAAACGAAAACCCTTTGGGCAGAACTCAAAGTACTTTGTCCAATGAAGGCCAGGCACTGCTCATCTTCTGCCTAATACCATCCACACGGTGAAGTATGGTGATGGCAGCATCATACTATATAGGGGGGATGCTTCCTAACAACGGGGTCAAGGAGTCCAAATTGAGAGGAGGATGAAGGCACAGAGAGACCCTTGAAAAACAACCTTCTCCAGAGTCTATGTGAGCTCAGACATGGGCGACATTTCACCTGTCATCATGACAATGCCCTGAAGCATACGGCCCAGATAATGGTGGAGTGGCTAAAGGACAAGTCTCTGACTATGCTCGAGCGGCCCAGCCAAGCCTAAATAACATCTGTGGTGAGATGTGAAGATGGCACTTTAGCGACACTTCCCAAGTCAAAATTTATTTACAGAGCACACTTAAGGCCACAGAAGTGCTGTTCACGATAGTAGGAAATTAAAATCAAAGATTATTAAATAAACTTCAAAAAGTTTCCGAAAAACAAAAAGCAATTCACAAATAATCTGCAACACGTAAAAAAAACCACTTCATGAGCGGCAAAAAGCCAAAGAGAAAAAATGTGTTTTCAGCAAGGATTTAAAAATGGACAGTTGCTCTTATCTGAAGCGGTAGGCGGTTCAAGACCGGAGGACCAGTCACCCCAAAAACTCGATGCCTCCCGTTTCTTTCGCCTTGACCGTGGTAAAGACAGCAGCAACTTGTTAGGCCATCTCAGGGATCGAGAAGGGGGTATAAAAGACATGAGGTGAGACAGATAGGCCGGGGCCACACCGTTTAAGCATTTAAAAGTAGGCAATAAAATTTTAAAATCAATTCTAAGACTGACGAGAAGCCGACGGAGTGAAGCCAAAATAGGAGAGTTTTGCTCGCGCTTATGTGACGCAGAGACTCGCAGCAGAGTGTTAGAACAACTGCAGGCATAGAGAGAAGAGATTGACCGACACCACTGTACAATGAATTACAGTAGTCAAGGTGGGACGAAACAAGAGCACAAATCAGCACAACAAAGAAAAGGCTTGGTTATTGAAATTATTGAAAAAACAGCTTCCTATAACGTGTAAGAAAAGGTGCTATATATTGCGCTCGACCCGACACAGATTGACACGGAGGCACATGTAAAACCAATAAACTGTTTATTTTTCTTCAGCTGGAGGGCACGTCTTCCCCGTAATCCCTCCAGCCACAACACAGTCCCACACACTCTTCTTCTCTCTTCCACCACCACTCCTCCTCCTCCTCAGCAAGCTTTGTCCTCCTTCCACCTGACTCTGGTAGCTGAGTGGTGGTCGCTGGCTCCCTTTTATTGGGTACCTGGAAGTGCTCCAGGTGCTTGATTGGCGACATCCGGCTGCACATCCAGGTAAGGTGAAACCAGTGCCCAAAAGGGGCCAGCAGCTCCTGCTGCAGCACCCCCTGGCGGCGCCTGCGGAAACCCCCATGAAGCCCCGGGGGAGTCCGAGGCACCGCTACAACCCAGGGAGGCTGCCATCTAGCATCCACTGGGTGATACTGGGCTTCCCACCCTTGTCACCCTGGCAGATGTGGTAAAAGGGCATCCCAGCCAGGTATGGGCCCCGGCCATCTGTCACACATAGCTACTTATCCAGTTTAAGACTATTGTCGACATTTTGGAGATGTCTTGCAGTGTTTCGCTAGAGGGGTTAGGTTAGAGACAGACACACTGGATGGACTAAACCATACAATCTCAGTCGAGAAAATTTAACAACATCCAGCTCTTTACATCATCCAAGCAAGCCAAAAGAGACCCCAGAGAGTTGCTTCTAAGCAGCACATAAATTTGGGTATCATCCGCAAAGCTGTGGAAAAAATCCAGCCCAGAGGAGGCATGTATGACGAAAACAGAATTGGCCCAAGAACCTTGTGGGATCCCATATTTTAGTTGAGTGCATGAAGATGATGATTCACCCAAATTAAATGAGAACAACTTGTCAGAAAAATATGAAACCCATCCGATCTAACAGACCTTGAGAGGATCTGCCAAGAAAATTGGGATGAACTACCCAAATCCAGGCATTCTAAAGCTTGTGGAGACTTGCACTGGAAGACTCAAAGATGTAACAACTATCAAAAGAACTTCCACAAAAGTGCTAAATTGAAGGTCTGCATACTTTCATGAATGAGAGATTCCAGTTTATGAAATTTGCAAACCTTTCTGAAAACACTTTTTCACTTTGTCGTTCTCGGTTATTGGATACTGCTGTGGGTTGGCACCCTGCCCAGGATTGGTTCCTGCATTGTGCCCTGTGTTGGCTAGGATTGGCTCCAGCAGACCCCCGTGACCCTGTGTTCGGATTCAGCGGGTTAGAAAATGGATGGATGGATGGGTTATTGGATAAAGAATTGTGTACGCCGTACCACAATTTGATTGTGAAGGTCCATAGACAGAGATCCTAGGACGTCTTGCCTTTGTTTGTCCTGACATGCAGTGTAAATTAACGGACCTCATATACACATACACGTGTGTGCCTTTCTAAACGATGTCCAGTCAAATCAGTTTGCCACAGGTGGACTCCAGTCAAGTTCTAGAACCATCTTAAGGACCACCAATGCAAACGGGAGACACCTGAGCACAACTGAGTGCCACAGCAATGGGGCCGACAAACGAGGGATTTCAGTTTTTGATTTTTAATACATTTGCAAACCTTTCTGAAAGCACATCTTCACTTGGTCATTATGGGTTATTGAGTGTAAATCAGGGGTCTCAAACTCCAGTCCTGGAGGAACCCTTTTCTTAATTAGTGACCTGTTTTTTGCTGCTAATTACCGTATTTACTTGTGTACCACGTGCTCTCGTGTAAGACGTGCACCCTTGTTTTTACAAAGAAAATCAGGGAAATCGTTTTGCCCCGAGTACGATGTACGTTGTGATTGTATAGGAAGCGTTTAGAGAGAGAGCGCGAGAGCACAAGCAAGCGAGAGAGAGAGCGTGAGAGTGTGTGAGCAAGAGAGCGAGTGTGCGAGCAAGTGAGCAAGAGAGAGAGAGAGCGAGCGAGTGAGCCCAAGCAGAAGAAGTAATCTTAACAGAATTACATTTCCTCGTGTATGACGTGCACCTGTTTTTCTAAAGCTAATTTTCGGGAAAAAATGTGTGTATGGTACACGCGTAAATACGGTAACTCCTTTTCCTTTCATTTTAATTGACTTATTTTTTAAGATTTGTTCCCCTGAATTTCTTCATCGCTCCTCTGAATTGCTTCATTTCTTTCCTTAAACAGAAATAAAATGTGAAGTGAGGGAGCCAACAGAAGACCAGCTAAGTCAGGGCCTCAAACTCCAACCAGTTGCTTAATCCCATTAATCCCGTTCTTTAATTCCATGGCTTGTTGCTGCTCCCGTTGTGCATTGGCAGACATTTCCGAAATTGTTGATGGTCTCTTTCCTAAGAGCTCTGTTCAAATGTTTTGTGGACCTGAGCAGATCAACATTCCTGAGACCTTCACCTTTCTTTAGTTTCAGATATTGTATGATGGACACCGTTTGCTGGTCATGCTTTGGCTCCTTTTGTATCTCATTCTTGTTTGGCTGCTAATTAAGGAAAAAAAAAAAACAATGGAGGGGTCTGAATCTTCAAGAGCAAGTCAATTAAAAGGAATTCAAAAGAAGTTAAATTAGCTGCACAAGCAGGTCACTAATTAAGAAAAGGTTTACAATGAAAACCTGCAGCCTCTTCGGCCCTCCAGGACCAGAGTTTTCAGACCACTGATGTAAATGATTGAGCAAAAATGGCAGATTTATTCATTTAAAATTAAATCTGCAACACAACAAGGAATGGAGATGGTAAAGGGGTCTGGATTCTTTCTACATGCACTGTATAAGTTAACTGGAAAGTCTCAGTTCGTTGTGTGAACAAGTGGGAGGATATGTGCCATGTAATGGACTGGCATCCCATTCAGGGCTGTTTGGCCCCCCCACCCCAATTAAATAAGCACCTGCATTTTAACTGTTTTGTAGTTTTTAACTCAGTACACCATCATAACTGTCAGTTAACATATTTTTTAGATGTCTAATGTCTGATTACAAATTGCCTGAAGAAGCCTTGGAAGCTGGCATATTGCAATCTGTTCAGTTCATCAATAAAATGTGTCATTTTTGCACGACTTCTCATTACAACCATTACGGCTAACACGGTAGAACATCCTACTACCATAAATGTCTAATATAAACTTTTTTTTTTTGTCTAGGTTTGGTGTGGCCTTTACGTATTATGGATTGAGTCTAAACATTAGCGGTCTGGGTGTGAGCATTTACATGACGCAATTCATCTACGGTGCTATTGAAGTCCCCTCAAAATGCTTTGTGTACCTCATACTGGACCGGATTGGCAGAAGGCGATGTCAAGCATGGACCCTGATTTTCACTGGAACATGTATTGCCATTAATATGTTCATCCCCACAGGTAAGAACTTCTCCGGTTTTCATTTCTTATAAATAGTTCTGTCTTATATGACTCACTCACTTGACGATAGCAGCTGGTATGGACATCGACCAGACAGGATTTCAAGTTCCTCACTTAATGTGAAACTCTGAAAAGCTCTGGAATTTTGTGCTAGAAGTAGGTACAGTCCAAGGTTATTATAGTTAACGAAAACTAAAATCAAAACTGAAACTATTATGAAAAAAACATTTCTGCAAAGTGAAATAAAATTAACAAAATTAAACGAAACTATTAAAAGTAGCTGGAAAGACTAACCAAAACAAAATAATAATATACTAAAAACATTTATAGTTTCCGATTTTTCAATGAATATTCTTGCCGTTAGTCTTTATCCCTTGTAACTTGTAACTCTAAAACAGAAAGTCATCCATCACGAGCTGCCCGCACATATTCATCGAGTGAACGGCGGCTGGTGATGGAGGGCGGATGTTCACACAGCACGTGCGGCGACAGAGCAAGCTGAACACGGGCGTGTAAAGTGTGTGAAATAGAAAGCGATTTACTGTGCTGCTTTTCTTTGTGCTTGTTTTATATCAAGATGTAATTCAAACGCCTGAAATTGGAATGTGCCGGTCAAACAACTTTTACTGCATGGACAGAAAAGTCACGAGTGAGTAACGTTTCAGTTTATGACTGCCTGTTTCTCAGTTGACGATAATTCACCTGCCACTTCGCAGAGGAGAAATCCTTTCTGAAAATAAGACGGCACTGATCGAGAGACTGGCAGTCCTCATACAAGATCACCGTATTGTTACTGACCAATCACTTTTGCTTTTAAAAAGTCATTTAACAACATAGCAATACAAACCTTGTAAAATTACTGAGTTGGCAATGTCTCTACTAAACTACAGGTAGGTAGGCAACTGGTGAAAAACTAAACCTACTAATGTGTTTTTGAATTTATTGTATATATTAATTTTTCTTTTTTTTAGTTTCTATTCACAGCCTGATAATATTGTGAAAATAATCCAGTAGCAGAATTATACTTTAAAATATTTGTCCCCCTTTTTTATTCAATTTTTCTCTCTCTCTCTCTCAAAATAGATTATTCTTTTCATATCATATTCTTTTTGTTCTTAACATCAGCCATATCTTACATATTGCATACCGGGTATGCATCCAAACCTGCTAGGGGAGGCTCCAGGTTTCCTGCAATTCTGCTCTGGATAAACAGGTTTAGATATTATACTTAATCTCAGATGCTGTCTCTGTCGTTTTGTGGCTGTCCGTACTCCTATTACCTGCTCTTGCTCTGCTCATTATGGGTTTTCTGTTCTTATGATGGGCTATTCAAGTCTCACCGCCCCTCACCTTTACACTAGAGGCTTGTTTTTCTTGGTTTCCCTCAGTAGAGCTAGGTGGGGTCTGCACTCTGATTCAAGCCTAAGAGTCCTGTCCTTCCTAAGCCCCCATGATTTTCATGATCACACCTGTCAGAACACAGTAGAATCTATTTTCTGATGTTTGATATCTTTTCAGGCCTGCAGGTTAGGGCTGTCTTAACGCATGGGCATGCTGGGCAGTTGTTCAGGGTCCCCACAAGCTTAGGGACCCCATGCTAATCTATGTATGTTTTGACTTGCTGTCAATAAATAAATACCATACTAAACTATAAATATGTTATTGTGTTACAAGTTGACATTGGCATTAGTCTCTGATTTAGTATCACGGTCACCTCTGCAACCTCACCTGCCTGTATGTATACTAATCTCACGCACTACGTAATGTAAAAGCATATATACGTTAATGTCACTTCAATTCTATTCTCCGCAAAGAAATTTTGCAAATATTTTTGTTGAACACTTGATTAATAATAAGTAATTCATAGTAATTTCATACTGTGCCATCCCCGTCTGTATGTTTTACCAATTGAATATCATTTATAGGTTGACATTTTTGTGTTTTTCAAGGCTCATGTTATATTGTTCAAACATTTGTGTTGATTAATTTTTGCTGTACTGTATTTTTAATGTTTAAACACTGATTTTGTTGGAAGTACCGATACAATAATAATGTTTAATTTAATTGACCATTTACATTTTTATTCCTGTCAGTGGTTGTGTAGGTATGGGGGCCCCAGTGCACTGTTTTTCCCCAGGGGGCCTACAATGCTGGTAAGACATCCCTGCTGCAGGTGGCAAAATCCTTTTATATAAAAGCGGTCGGGATTGTCCTTCCATCCCTTGAGTGTTACGCAGGTGCGGAGTTTCACACATTTTGCAATGCACAATGGGATTTGTAGTTTCGTTTTTCCAGGTAAAAGATGATTTTCTACTCCAGACTGTGTGATATCTTCTTCTTCTTTCTTACTATATAAAAGCGGTCAGGATTGTCCTTCCGTCCCGTGAGTGGAAAGCGTAGCGTTATTCCGCTTTTCACAGACTTACTACTTGCAGCTTGCGGTACGAAGCGACATGATGTGAGCAGAGTTCTGGTGCTCCCACCATTCCCTTGCTTTTGTCGTGATGCGCTGGAAAAATAGACAAAATTATGTCTCTGGAAATAATGTTGATGGAGTACAAATGCCTCACCGCGTAGTTGTGACAATGTGGGTTCTGGCTCCACTCTCCCATGGCTGTTTGGGAACCCTTGAACCCAACACCGTCGATAATGAAACCGAGTGAGCTAGTCAGTGAAGGCAAATAATTGAGCATCTGAACAAGGGGATGGTTAAAAGTGAAAAGAGTGCTTTTATTTAAAAACAGTCAACAAAATAAACAGTGCAGTTTCAAAGTTCTTCATTAAATAAATAATCCATAAAAAGAACGTGGAGGTTAAAACCAATAAATAGAAAAAACAATCCTTTAAAACGAGAGGTAAAATCTTCTTTAGGAAGCAATCTTAAAAACAACAAATCCGGTGTAACGTTTCTGTTAGCGTCTCACCTGCTTATCCCGTTTGGGCTTAGCAGCAGGCAAGACGCTCTCTGCAGCTGCCCTCCTCTTACACTTTCGCGAGACTGGAGACCTCCCGATCCCTGGCTTCGGTTTGGCTCTCATCCCAGTCCCCGAGACTTGATGTCCACCAATGACCAGGACGCACACATTGGGGACTCCACCACCAAGCCTCCCGACTTCCGCTGCCTTTCCGTGGCCTTCTGCGGCTCGTCGCTTTCCTCTAGGCACTCCCGCTACCTGATCACTCAGCGGGAGCAACATCAACTCAAACGTCTGGGTGTTGGCCTAACACCCAGCTTCCCTACAGCTGCCCTCGATCGTGCGCTCACCACACGCACGCACCGCCTGTCCGTCTCTCTTGCTCCGCATGCTTCCTCGCTCCCTGTAACCTCCGTCCTCTTTCCTTTCCTTTTTCTCTCCGATCGTTTCCTTTCACCCCCTTCAACCGACTTGCGCTTTTTTATAACGCGAGGGGCCATCACAGCTGTAGCTTTAGCCACGGGAGCAATCACAAATGTGGGCAGTTCCTCACCTGTGCACACGGTGAGAAACGCCCACATCGACGACTGCCCCACGGCTCGCTACAACATCGCCCCTCCTCACGAAGTCGTCTCGGGTGCGGCGATTATTTAAAAATGGCCTTTGCTCAGTGAGCTGTGGACCCATAACACCACAGTAGTAAATATCAGGGGGGTTCAAAAGGGCGACCTCAATATAGAAAAAAAGTTTAGATTTCATCACAAAAATAACAGAAACTACGAGTATTAAAGTAATACCGCTCAAATGCAATATAACCAAATTAATGAGTTTTTATAAAATATCAAATTGCTCTACATATTGAATTGCCTTAAGAAGTGGTCAACTTAAAAGTCGGTCGCCTTAAAAAGCGGGTCAGCCTAGTACATAATATAACTTGTATGTGCCTGAGATGGAATCAGAGATCAATAAGGCTGGCAGAAAATAAAAAGCCCAGCATGGGAAATTTTTGAATGCAATATTGAAGGCATTTATTATAAGCACATTATCTTGAAGCAGGATATGTTGTGTGGCGCAGACATTTAGAGTAAGAAAGAAAAAAAACCCTCAAACCTTAAAATTCACCTAAATTTCATTACAAATTGGCCTATTCTGGGCAATAAAAGGAAAAGATAAAAAGTGTCAACAATCAGCACACATTTGTTCAGCATAAATGGACATAGAAAATATTTTAAAAATCAAAATTGTATAAAATTGTTCATATTCAGTATCTGGTTTTGATTCTGCTTGTTTTTATCAGACAAAAACAAAACCAGATAGTAAACAATGTATGTGTATTAAGCTTTTAAACTCATATCCTAACCCGTTAAGTGTACAGTTCTGTCCGATTGTGACACAAAACTAAACTCCATAGTAGCTCTTTATCCATCCATCCATCCATTTTCTAACCCGCTGAATCCGAATACAGGGTCACGGGGGTCTGCTGGAGCCAATCCCAGCCAACACAGGGCACAAGGCAGGAACCAATCCTGGGCAGGGTGCCAACCCACCGCAGTAGTAGCTCTTTAATCATACCATAATTATTAAAACTGAAACTAATAGATATAAAAATAAAATAGAAATGTCTATGTGAAATAAAAACTAAATAAAAATTAAATATATATGATGAAGGAGAACTAAAACGAAACTGAATTTGCAAGTAAGGTCAGAAAAAATATGGAAATAAAAATTAATATAAAAAGGCAAAACTATAATAACCTTGGTACAGGTCACAAAAAAGCTTATATATTTTTTGGGGTTCATTTCTAATCCTTGCATTATATGAAAACTTCTCTTTGCCTTAACCTTTAAAATCTTAGATCATGAACCTGGGATACAAACCTCTCAAATATTTTAGGGAAGAAAATAAATGACACGGACAGACAAAATATAAAGAAAATTGCATTTCATTTTATAAGTATAGAGATGAAAAGAAATGTATGTTTTTAAATGGGATGTATATTACTGAACATTATACTTATACACACATCTCTCTTTTAGGCAAGCAGATTACTCGCACCGTCATAGCAATACTTGGCAAGTTTTTTTCCGAGGCTTCCTTTAGTATTGTCTTTCTTTACACAACGGAGCTCTTTCCTACAGTTATCAGGTGAGACACTGGTGGGCTGTCTTCTAAAAATGTTCATTTTTTAAAATTGACAGAGTGTACTGCGAAGTTAAGCAAAATTATCCCTTTTATTGGCTAACTAAAAAGATGACAATATGTGAGCTTTCGAGGCAACCTTTCTGAATACATTTTGCCTGAAGAAGGGGCCCGAGTTGCCCGAAAGCTCACATATTGTCATCTTTTTAGTTAGCCAATAAAAGGGATCATTTTGCTTAACTTCTCACCACATCCATAATGGCTAACACGGTACAACAACGTAGTATTACAGACATACAACAATTGACAGAATGATGCTAGTGGAGCTTATCTCCATCTTATCCATGCCTGCAGATTATATAAACTGACCGAAGATGATTTTATTTCTAATTTGGGATGCAGTGTCGTCTAATAGCTAAGAAAATGAGAAGATATCTGAGAAGGCAGCAGGTTCAATCCTCAGATCTTACTTGCGGTGTGCCCTTGAGCAAGTCACTTAACCTGTCTGTGCTCCAAATGTAAAACACCTACAGGGAAAAAAGATACAACAGCACACAGATTATTATGGAAGAGGTGACTTGGGGTCCTTTTTAAAGTGAAATTTTATTAGCAGGATACATTATTAAGGCAGCAATGACGCAGCATTAGCCAGAAACCTGCTACTTTTTGGAGTGCCATTTTACATACAAGATTAGTGCATTTAGGACTGAAGCTGGGAAGCACGTCTGCACTCAAAAGAACTGCGGGATTCTGGAACAAAACTACTAAGACATGGATCTGAAGCAGAGACCTTGACAACCTCTAAGAAGAATCTGGATGAGACACTAGGACAGCTTAGCTATTCGCTAACCCACGGAGTCTGGCTGACTGAACTGTCTCTCCTTTATCAGATTTTCTTTTGTTCTTCTGCCCGTTTGGTTTTGTATCAAAGCTAATTAAAAACGTCCTTCACGGGGAAATTTGCCAATGTTAAATTAATATGTGAAGCGTTCATTTGGATCACTTTAACATTATAAGAGATCATTTAGGCTGTGTTGTAATGACAGGAATCCGAAGACCCCTAAACAAGCACCATATTTCTCCAGTTTCTCATTACTGTATGGTGAAAATTCACTGAGCACTGGCAGGAGATCACAGCTCTTGCAGGAATCACAAGGGTGCCCTTCTCAAGTTAATAAGCACTCTACGTTTTTTATTTATGTGAGAGAACGTAAAATAATTCAGTCAATGACACAATCTTATAATTAATACAGACATCAGTTTATAGAATGCCATACACAACCCCCGGGCGTCAGCAAGCCCAAACCCCACCACGAACACACAAGCACAGTCCCGGGTTCAAATAAAGGTTAATTTATTAATCAACTTCCTTTCAAATATATCCTTTCAAATATATCACAATAATTTTTCTCCTCACAATAATGTTCTCCATCACCGCACTGCCCTCCTCCAGTCAAGTGTTGCCACTCTACCTCCCAGCTCCGACTCGCCTGGATTAAGGGAGTGCGGTCCCTTTTATTACAGACCTGGGAGTACTTCAGGCGCCAGGGCGATTGCCCCGAAGGAAGTACTTCCGGGTCACACAGAACTCCATTACTGTAGGATGCGCCCTCTTGCTGTACCCTTATGACCCCATCAGGGCTGCCCTGCCAGATTACATTTCCTGGCATACCCTGCTGACTTCTCGCTGGGCCACGATAACCAGGGCTGCTGCCATCTAGTGTGCTGGGGGGGAATAAATGGGTGGTCTGTCCACCCTTTCCCATCCTTCCTTTCAAGTGTGCTCCCTCTCCTGGCCAGGATGCCTGCCCAACCCATGTGGCATCTCCACGCCCCCTTTCATCCAGGAATAAATTTATTTTAAATTTGAAGGTAGAATCTAGAAATAATGACTTCTCAAAACTGGCCAGCACTTCTTTGGGGATAATCAAAAAACAATGGAAGGTGAAGGTGGTTAAGCGGTTTACTTTTGACAAAGTTCCTAACTTGCAAGTCCTGCTATCGGTTAGAGAGGTCACGATCCTTAATAAACTGTGGATTTAGTTTTAAATGTTGTGCTTACACATAAAACATCCAGCTACTTTGAGCACAGGAGAGTCCATATTGGGAGCCGATGCAGGAACCCTTCCCATGAAGTCCGTTTAGATTCACACGCAGAGTCACGCTCGTCAGACTGTGTTACGATGGCTGTATGTTATATTTAGTGACTATAAATGGAACTGCTTGATGAATAAAGACTCTCACTCTTTAGGATTTCTCACCCTACTCTTACACAAACTAAACTGAAGTCAAAGTTTATTTTAAAAATGAAAAAAAAAACAAAAAAACGAAGGTATTATTTGTCAAATTAGTTTTCTCGCTCGTATTTGTTATTACAATATCCTAATATTCTGACCCAATGCTGTGCCTTACAGGTCCTTTTTTCTTTAATCCAATTTGGATACCCCCTTACCATAACTTTTAGATCAGATTATATTTCGGGTGTTTTTAATGAATTAACTGATAACATGTAAGGTGCTTTTACCGATTTCAAACACAAAACTGGTGTCAAATTTGACCCAAAGTCATTGTAAGGGTTAAACATGTCTAATTGAAGCAGGGTGCTTCTTTATTACTCTATTAAGAAAAAACATGCAAGAGAACAGCAACAGAAGACAATTATTTAAATAGAATTAAATATGTAGAATAGAAAAATAGTCCAAAAATGCTAAAAGATGTCCAACAAAGAGAGTGGAATGTCAGTAAGTGTACTTCTTATTCTATATCTGTGGACTTGATTTACCCTTCTGACATGTTTTCATAATGACAATTTACTGAGATCTGCTTTACACAACATACTGAAGGGTCAGCTCGATATACAGTAAGATGGACATAAGCCCAATCAATTAATTTTAACAACAAAAAGTATTTTAATGCTACTGTTTTTTCAGGCAAAATGGAATGGGCTTCACTTCCTTTATGGCGCGCCTGGGAGTCGCAGTGGCTCCTCTGGTGATACTGCTGGAAGATGTCTGGAGGTTACTCCCCCCCATCGTATTCTCCTCCATTGCCGTCTTATCTGCACTCGTAGCCTTCCTCCTACCAGAAACCCAAAATATCAGATTGCCTGAAACAATTGAGGATGTTGAACAAACAAGGTAAGATAATATTACAAACTGAATCTTTCTTTGAAAAAAAGAGGAAAACCACTTTGTAAACATTCAACATGGGAATCAGATCCTAACTAAACCTCTTCAAGAAAGCATTTAAAACTAAAATTCACTGTACCTTGCAAATACATTTAAGCAAAACAGACAAAAAAATATACCTGAAAGCCTACATTAGCTGGCACACGAGTCTAATGGTATGTTAACAGAGTAATTCTTATACACGTGTTGGGTTTATTTTTGTACAAGTGAAAATGAAGACATAAAGGAACTTGCTAACCAAAAAAAAAAAAAAATTTATATAATATATATATATACTGCTCAAAAAAATTAAAGGAACACTTTTTAATCAGAGTATAGCATCAAGTCAATAAAACTTGTGGGATATTGATTTGGTCAGTTAAGTAGCACAGGGGGTTGTTAATCAGTTTCAGCTGCTTTGCTGTTAATGAAATTAACAACAGATGCACTAGAGGGGCAACAATGAGATGACCCCCAAAACAGGAATGGTTTAACAGGTGGAAGCCACTGACATTTTTCCCTCCTCATCTTTTCTGACTTTTTTTCACTAGTTTTGCATTTCGCTATGGTCAGTGTAACTACTGGTAGCATGAGGCGAAACCTGGACCCTACAGAGGTTGCACAGGAAATCCAACTTCTCCAGGATGGCACATCAATACGTGTCATTGCCAGAAGGTTTGCTGTGTCTCCCAGCACTGTCTCAAGGGCATGGAGGAGATTCAGGAGACAGGCAGTTAGTCTAGGAGAGCTGGACAGGACCATAGAAGGTCCTTAACCCATCAGCAGGACTGGTATCTGCTCCTTTGGACAAGGACAAACAGGATGAGCATTTCCAGAGCTCTACAAAATGACCTCCAGCAGGCCACTGGTGTGAATGTCTCTGACCAAACAATCAGAAACAGACTTCTTGAGGTGGTCTGAGGGCCCAACGTCCTCTAGTGGGCCCTGTGCTCACAACCCAGCGCAGTGGAGCTCGATCGGCATTTACCATAGAATACCAGAATTGTCAGGTCCACCAATGGCACCCTGTGTTTTTCACAGATGAGAGCAGGTTCACCCTGAGCACATGTGACAGACGTTGAAGGGTCTGCAGAAGCCATGGAGAATGTTATGCTGTCTGTAACATCATTCGGCATGACCAGTTTGGTGGTGGGTCAGTGATGGTCTGGGGAGGCATATCCATGGGGGACGCACAGACTTCTACAAGCTAGACAAAGACACCTTGACTGCCATTAGGTATCAGGATGAAATCCTTGGACCCATTGTCAGACCCTACGCTGGTGCAGTAGGTCCTGGTTTCCTCCTAATGCACGACAATGCCCGCCTCATGTGGCAAGAGTATGCAGGCAGTACCTGGAGGATGAAGGAATTGAAACAATTGAATGGCCTTCACGATCCCCTGACTTAAACCCAATAGAACATCTGTGGGACATTATGTTTCGGTCCATTAGGCGCCAGGTTGCTCCTCAGACTGTACAACAGCTCAGGGATGCCCTCATACAGATCTGGGAGGAAATGCCACAAGACACCATCCGTCGTCTCATTAGGAGCATGCCCTGACGTTGTCAAGCATGCATACAAGCTCGTGGGGCCACACAAGATACTGAAAAGCATTTTGAGTAGCAGAAATTAAGTTTTTGAAAAATGGACTAGCCTGCCACATCTTCATTTCACTCTGATTTTAGGGTGTCTACACAATTGAGCCCTCTGTAGGCAGAAAACTTTTATTTCCATTAAAAGACTTGGCATCCTTTTGTTCCTAAGACATTGCCCTGTTGTTATTTGTATAGATATCCAACTTCATATTGAGATCTGATGTATCTAATGTGTTTCTTTAAAGTGTTCCTTTAATTTTTGTGAGCAGTGTATATATATATATATATATATATATATATATATATATATATATATATATATATATATATATATATATATATATATACACACACACAGTACAGGCCAAAAGTTTGGACACATCTCCTCATTCAATGTGTTTTCTTTATTTTCATGACCATTTACAGCACTCCATCACTCTCCTTCTTGGTCAAATAGCCCTTACACAGCCTGGAGGTGTGTTTGGGGTCATTGTCCTGTTGAAAAATAAATGATCGTCCAACTAACCTGACTTCTGCACAACACAACTGCTGGTCCCAACCCCATTGATAAAGCCAGAAATTCCACTAAATAACCCTGATAAGGCACACCTGTGAAGTGAAAACCATTTCAGGTGACTACCTGTTGAAGCTCATCGAGAGAATGCCAAGAGTGTGCAAAGCAGTAATCAGAACAAAGGGTGGCTATTTTGAAGAAACTAGAATATAAAACATGTTTTCAGTTATTTCACCTTTTTTTGTTAAGTACATAACTCCACATGTGTTCATTCATAGTTTTGATGCCTTCAGTCATGAAAATAAAGAAAACACATTGAATGAGGAGGTGTGTCCAAACTTTTGGCCTGTACTGTATCTATATATAGTAACATAAGGTGCTATATGGGTGCCTGACCCGACACAGATGGACACAGAGGCACGTGCAAAATAAATAAACTTTTATTTATCTTCACCTGTGGGGCACGTCTTCCCCGTAATCCCCACAAGCACAACACAGTCCCAAGTGCACAAACACCAAATTAAACACACCACAAAGCACTCTATTTCTTCCTCCACCACTCCTCTCAGGCAACCTCGTCCTCCTCCCAACTCTGGCCATTGAGTGGTGGCCGCTGGCCCCTTTTATAGTCCACCCAGAAGTGCTGCAGGTGGTTGATCACCGAGTTCCGGCTGCACTTCCAGATGTGGTGAATACGCTGCCCATACGGGCTCAGGAGTCCCAGCTGCAGTACCCCTTGGTGGTGCCTGCAGGACCCAAAAAGGCTGCACCCAACTCTAATTCCCATGGAGCCCCGCGGGAAACCGAGGCACCGCTCGGTGGGGGGGGGGGGGCGCGGCCAATTAGCGTCCAGGAGGAGGTATTGCACAGTCCATGGCTGAATATAGAGTAAAGGGGTTCCGGTCTGCCACTACATATATATATATATATATATATATATATATATATATATATATATATTTATTTCTATATCTATCTATCTATCTATATATATATATATATATATATATATATATATATATATATATATATATATATATATATATATATATATATATATATATATATATATATATATATATATATATGGGGGCATGGTGGCGCAGTGGTAGCGATGCTGCCATGCAGTTAGGAGACCGGGGTTCGCTTCCCAGGTCCTCCCAGTGTGGAGTTTGCATGCGTGGGTTTCCTCTGGGCACTCCGGTTTACTCCCACAGTCCAAAGACATGCAGGTTAGGTGGATTGGCGATTCTAAATTGGCCCTAGTGTGTGCTTGGTATGTGTTTGTGTGTGTCCTGCTCGGGATTGGTTCGTGCCCTGTGTTGACTGGGATTGGCACCAGCAGACCCCCGTGACCCTGTGTTCGGATTCAGCGGGTTGGAAAATGGATGGATGGATACACACACACACACACACACACACACACACACACACACACATTTTATATACTACTTGCCCCATGTAAATTGTAGTGCTGGGCAAGAAAAAAAAATCGTAATCTCATGTTTTCATACAAAATGGAGATAAACTTTTTAACAGAAGAGGCATCTTTGGTGACCAACGGTAGAGGACAACAAAGAGTATCAAAAAGTACACAAAAAGTCTCACGTGAGTCATTATATGAAACCCACATGTCAAGTCATCCAGTGGGAAGGTATATTGCGGTACCAAACACATGCAAGTTTACTGAAATGTTAAATAAACCACTTCCTGAAAGTGCTTTCGAGCAAACATGGACAGTGCTAAGACATTTCGGAAGAGTGTCTGAAGGGTTAGATTTATATTCACATCCATGAACCTCAACATTATTTACTGGCAGTTTATGAAGCTATATGGCTGAACTGATCTTCTGCTTGTTTAAATATCTCAGAAGTCCACAAATCCTGGTGATATTCTTACTTCTATTTTTAATCTCTTAGTCTTTAGTTGTTTTAGTCTTTTAGTGAACTTTCCACTGGTGATTTCACGTGTAGCGCAATGTTAGCCAATGAATAAGCTCTCATTAGGCTGGACTCGTGAGCAACGAATGAGAATGACAGTTGTGGTTGAGCGTGTGCTGTTTTAGTTCTGAGAAGCATTTTCCAGAAGTAGTTAGTTCCTTTAACAATATTTTAGTAAAAATACATGTCTTTAGAACCTTACTGAGCATACAACTGATGAAATGACATGTAGAGTAACCAGAAATCTTTTTATGGAGGTTTTTGACATGGTTTGCTGATCTCCAGTGTTGGTCACCATAGATGCCCACCAGAAACCTTTGTCAGATACCATACTGTATATACTCGCGAATAAGTCGGGTCTTGAAACCCGGAAAATTGATCATAAAATAAGACACCGACTTATACGCCCATTCAAAAATACGACACTTAAAATTTTTTTTTTTTTACATCTTCTTGCTTCCTCCAATCTCATATCAGTTTCTCAGACACGTCAAATTTTGTTGCAGCAGCACAGTTACCAATTTCTTTTCCCACTTCAACGACTTTTCATTTAAAACCAGCTTCATATTTTCTTCTGATCAAACGCTCCATCGTAGATAAGGGATGCTCTTACGATAAAGGTGTATGGAGGGTGTACCCTAGAATTCATGCATGCAATTTTGGATGAGCTGATGATAAATCAAATAACCTCTCGTATATACATCACATTTTGTAGGGATCCTTCTTATCCTAGCACTTGTAGCCTGACTGTAACCTACAGACCAGACTTCTAAGCGATGCTGCAAGGTTGTTTTTGGACAGGTTGTATGTTTATGCCTCAAAGCAGATTGTACTTGGTGTACTCCTGCAGTAGGCAACTGTTGACTGCACTTAACATCTACCTTTTATTTTCTATCACAGGAAAGTCTCGACTGAATCAACAGAACAAGATGTCATTGCACTGAAACCCCTGAACTGTGACTTCAAGCAAAATTAAGTGTTAATAAAATTTTTCAAAACATAACAAAACGTATTATAATTTCTCTCTCTATTTTTTATATATATATATATATATATATATATATATATATATATATATATATATAATATATATATTGTGGTACCGATTTAGTTGCTGCGAATCCGAGAGACATGCAGCGGGCAGAGGGAAGGGGTGCAGGGCCCTCTTCACTCACGCACCAGTATCGGAGTGTTCCTTACCTCCTCTTAGCTAGCGAATGAGAGAACTACTTAACGGATTTAGATAGTTTTTTTTTCTATAATTTTCTTGAACATTCCGGTTGATTTTGCGACTTCTCGCATCACGCGAAGTATCATAGTTTGCTTGCGGTCCCGATTTAGTCGCGCAAATCTGAAAGAGAGGCTGCAGGCCGAGGAGAGGGGCGGGGGCCCTCTTCACTCACACGCCAGCCTCCATTCCAGTAGCTCTACCTTTCGCCATGTGTTGGAGTGCACCTTGACTCCGCTTAGCTAGCGAATGAGAGAACTACTTAATGGATTTAGATCTGGTTCTGTTCTATAATTTTCTTGAACATTCCGGTTGATTTTGCGACTTCTCGCATCACGCGAAGTATTATTGTTTGCTTGCGGTCCCGATTTAGTCGCGCAAATCTGAAAGAGAGGCTGCAGGCCGAGGAGAGGGGTGGGGCCCTCTTCACTCACACGCCAGCCACTATTCCAGTAGCTCTACCTCTCGCCATGTGTTGGAGTGAACCTTGCCTCCGCTTAGCTATCGATACCGGTTTGTTCAGCAGACATTATCATCTAGAGATTGTTAAAGAGTAATGTTTGATGTTTTTGAGACAGATCACAGCTATGTGTGTTTTAGAGGGTAGCTGCTCATTGGCAGAGGTATCACGGCCACGTGCTCTTCTCCCCAAGCAGGGGAAGCTCTCCCATCAGAGCTCAACATTATCAGATACAATGGCAACGTTTGACGTTGGAGCGCACCTACCTTCCACTTGGCCAGAGATACCTTGACAACTTTTTACATTTTTGGCAAAGAGATCACAGCTACATTCTCGCCCGATAGCAAAACCAAAAATATTGTACTGTATATCAAGAAGCCCTGGGTTATGATAGCTATCAATAGAAATTCTTCTCAATAAAAATTACATTTATTTGAATTGATTTTTAAAGTTTGTCCTGTTTCACTACTACGCAGGGGACAGCTAGTTTATGATGAATATACTGATGCATATTAATCCTTATAACAGTTACACCAAAGATCGTGAGGATGAAACTAAAGCAAATGGTTAAAAAGAAACTAGTAAATACAGTACACGAGCACACACACTCAGACGCTCGAGGGACAGCTCTCCATATAACACGCAGCAGCCTTAACCTAATGGAGCATTTCCTGTTTTTAAACGTTGCCTAAAAAACAGACGCCTGTAACTCATTCTCACAATCCTTGATTTGTGCACCACATGGTAATCCTGAAAACATCGCACATCAGCAGTTGACAAATGAATGACTGCCCCGAAATCCATTACTTGCTAAGTTATTTCCTGTTCGATAGACAGTTCTGCTTTCCTTCTGAACGTCTAGTTAATGGCCAGCATATGGGCTTTTTTTTTTTCCTCCTTTGCTCATTTTTGTGATGCCTAAGATGCTTTTTATTTCCGTGGGGTGCTAAGCTTTCATAGAGCTTAGAAGTTAATTAGAAAGGATACTCCCAGTTTATGTTCAGCAGCTGTGGTTTTCTCCTTTCTTGGCCATGAGCAGAAATAAGAACAGTGTGCTCATTTTAATTTGCCACACTAATTAAATTTAAATACACGTTAATCCACTTTAAAAGTTAAAAAAACAGAATTCAATATATAAACACTAAAAAGAAAGATTTAAAAATGCTAAACTAGGTGATGGCACACAATCATTAGGATTAAAACTCAATCCACAGCACATCCAGGAGTAATCATTGTAATAAAAAATAACTTATTTAACAGCCAGGCCACAACACAGTCCTTTGTACAAATAGCCAGGAAGCTGTACACAAAACAAAATGACATTCTTAGACCTTATGTCTGGTCTTTGTGAACTCACCTGAAGCGTAGCCGCACACTTCGGAAGCACGATACCAAGCTATTAAATACGAGGTGTAATCTTTGATGACACGGACTGTATTTTTAAATAAAACGCAAAATGCACAAGAACAAGAAACTGCACATCCAAATCAAGTCCTGGATAACGGAAAATGAAAATGAGTTACTTTACCAAAAACAACTCAACAGATGTTTGTCACACCATTTTTATTTTAAGAATCGAGCACCTGATGTAAGATTTTAGAGACATTTCAGCTCCATGAAAAGGAATATAAACATCATGACAGGGCTTTAAACAATTAAAACTTAAATACTGTCAAACCTTTGGCAAATACTATTATGCAAACTGGAAAATAAAAAGTAATACATTAGTTTACAGTCACTCAACGCTTACATTCTAAGTTATCTCAATGTGATTTGAAGTTTTAACAAAACTGATACATAAACTTAAAACAGTATTAAACATTCAGAAAACATCAGATGCCTTTGAAATATTCAGAGTACTATATACAGGAAATGGGCAGTTTAATACAGAAGAGACTTCAAAACATTGATTATAAAATCTTGCAGTCTGCAAAGTGGTGAACTAACCTACAAAAATAATTTTAATTCTTTACGTAACAATTTGCACTATTGCTTTTTAACAGCAATTCGTTTTACTTTTAATACATGTACCCTAAATGAAAGAATAAAACCACATAACTACACTCACAGCAGCCTGAAAAGAATCAAACAAATGATACAAACTAGACATAAACACATTTGGGAAATCCCACCCTAAAAAGACGACTAGCAAATGTCACAAGTCAGTAGAACCACAAACCAAATGTGAGCAATTCAAGAACAGTTAACCGTGTCGTTTTCGACACTTTTGAAACTGGAAATGCACAACCCAGCTGTGATGGGTGACATGGACTCTACCTGAAGGATTATATAGCAAATGAAGTTTGCCAAGGTAATACTGCATCTCAAAGGCTTGTCTAGTTTGGAAACGAATTTAGGCATCGCAGGCGTGAGTAGCACATTTGCTTCTCACTTTTTCATATATTGACGACTACAGGGCTTCAGGTTGGGGGGTTTAGTCAAGAAGCACAGAGACCTGAACATCAGCAGTGCAGCCCAGATGTGGAGCTCTTTTCATGAATTCGGTGGGCAATTTAATTCTCAATCCTCAGTGCCGTTTAAGAAATATTACATTAAATATTCTCACTTTTTCTACCCTTTGTAACAAATACAAAAATAGCATTAAACAGTTTTATTTTTTCTGAATTTCCAATTAATAAAAAAAAACAAAACACACTGCACACACACAAAGTATGACAATACAGAGGACAAAAAACCCACGTTATAATATTTAACCTGCACATATAGATAGTCTAGGACTACTTTATTAACAAATATGAACAAAATAAAATTATTAAATGAAAAATGAAGCTATGCACTCACTCTACAGTGGCACTGCCTTACTCAAGGACTTTGTCATTCTAATCCTTTAACAAGAACGTGACCTGATGAACTTAAAGTTAAGAAATAATAAAAATGAAATTGTCGTAGGCTTTCCGTTTTTTGTCAGAGCAGTAGCATTCGTTCCGGTTGTATTTTAGTCTTCTTCCCAGTGCTACACATGCACCTGCAAGACAACAATTTAATGTTAAGTGAAAGATTCGGGTCCAAAGAAGGTGACAGAACACAAAGAGAAAGTTCCAATACATTTACTAATGCTTGTTACTGGTCTTGCACCATGAAAGAATTAACTTTTAAACGAGAAACAAGTATTCATACCCTCTATTACACCAATACTTAGTAATATTACAGTACATAGCGTGTCTTCAACAAGTATAAAGCCCTTGGAAGTTTTCATATTTTTAATTGCATTTAATCTGTTTTACTTGACACTGGTGTACGTTAAAAAAGGAAAATGCATACACCAAAAATATGATTTATAAAACCTGATGTACACATCTCTGTACATGATTTACCCTTCATAAATCCCAATCATCTTGTAGATGTGTGCACATATACAGTACGTGCCTTGAGACTTGCCCTGTTGCCCCCCTGAAACATCCAAATATGGGCCATGCTAGTCAACCTCATACATATTGTGACAGATGGCAGGGGTGGGCTGACTTCCTGGCCAGGATAAACTCCCATACCCTCACTTGGCAGGGGGCTAGCATAATGGATGGATGGACTGTGTGCTCCCCTGACACGCTGGGTGGCTGCACCCCTGGGCCAGTATACCCATTCATGTGCCTACAAGACATGCTGGGAATTGCAGTCCCATGGAGTAGTACTGCTGGGCTCCGAGGGTGCCAACAGGGGGAGCTGCATAGTAGCACTGTCCCTACTTTTAGGGGCTCCCACTTGACAAGAGAGTGCTTCTTCCATGATGCCAGAGGTACTCCCGGGTAAAAGGGCCCATGTCCATAGACTTGGGGAGTCAGAGTTGGGAGAGGAGCTGAACTAAGCTCCCCTCGGAGGAGTGGACGGAAGGAGACTTGTCTTATAATTGTGGACTGTGGTGAAAAAGAGAAACCTGTCCAAGGTATATCCTCTCATATTATACGCTACCATGGCTGTCCGTTTGTCTGTCCATGAGCTTAAATCACCTGTAGCTCACAAACCGTTTGAACTATTGACCTGACATTTGGTACACATATACTACGTGACCTCTACTGTCCGCTTTCGTGGTGATGATTTTTATTGCTCTTTTTATTTTATTTTATTGTAGAATCAACTCTCGGCAGCAGCCAGCAGGGTGGCCATGCGGCACATGCATACAGGCGCCGTTCTCATTCCCTATCACCTTCGCCGTCACTTGCCCTACCTCTTCATATCTTACTGTAAATCATGCTGGAGGCAGATTGAACATTTAAGTGCCAGCTTAAGTGAAAAATTAAGAAAAACGTACTAATTGATTGCAACACAAACACTGACTTAATCAGTTTTAACGTGAAAAGATGCCGACGGAAGAAGAGAAGAAGCGGGCCGCTAAGGTGGAGAAAAGAAGATCTGCTCAGGAAGGAGCAAGCGCATCAACCTCTGAGCAAATGAACGCTAAACGTACAGAGAATGAGGATTTAAACTAGGAATGTGTATTCACTGCTCGTTAACGTGCAGTCCGCCGTTACTGGTATGAAATAAAACTATTTGTTGTGTCAAAGGTTTCGAGGCCTACAGGCTATAATATAAAATGAACAGATTTACATGCGAGGCAAGACAGTGGGAACACAGAAGATTGGCAAAAAGAAAAACTTTGAAGACTGTGAGACAGATTTAGCAGAGGCACAACAGAACCCTTATTGGGTGGCCTAAACGTAAATTTCACCAACAAGCAGCCGACCATATTTAATATTATTTAAAAAAAAAAATGTCTGGCCTCAAGGTAAAAGCAGCGAAATGAATCGTTCATCACTGGGAGAGTGTGAGTGCAACAGGAGGGGGGAAAAAGCAAATATCTACATTCTCAGATTTCAATCTACAAATGATATCTCTAATCAGATATGCCTTATTATGCAGTGTGGAGGATTGCCGGCTTCCCATGCCGGTTCACACCCCCAGGCCGCCAGGAGGAGCTCTCCCGACAGCAGGACCATGCCCCGAGGTCCAGCAGGGCCTTATGGACTTTGTAGTGTTTAACACAACCCTGCTGGATACCTTGGGGGCCACCAGGAGTCGCTGTAGGGGGGCTTATGGGTTCTTTTATGCCCTATGACCCGGGAGTACGTCAGGGTCACATGACAGGAAGGAACGACGTGCTCCCGGGTTAAAGAAAAGGACTGATTGCCCTGACCCGGAAGGAGTAAGGAACTATGGACTGTCGGGACAGGAATACCTCCGGGTCAGGGGCTATAAAAGGACGGTGCCTCAGTCCAGACACCGAGCTGAACTGGGAGGAAGGGTGGCTAAGTGTCTGGGCGAGGAGGAGTGTTTATTGATAGAGTTTATTGTATGAGTAGTGTGGAGGGTGCTTGGTGCACGGAAGAACAAAATAAAAAGGTTCTGGACTTTTACCTGGTGTCTGGAGTTGTACCTGAGGGTTCAAGGGTGCACTACTGCCCCCTACTGTCACAGCAGCATCCTATCAGATGTGACAGCTGCAGAGGAATCTGGTAAAACACTTAGCATATGCCTTTGAGTGATATAACCGCACTACTGCAATATATACTGTTGACAGATTTTTAATGACAACCTTTATCATGAATGTCACACTAAGAGATGGTCACGGGTGCTAGTGAAAGAGCCACAGTGTAACTGGTCCTAGTGGATTCTCGGATCAAACACCTTCTCAAGGTGTCATGAGCGCGTCCAGCAGTGGCCAAGTTCTCACAGATACAGTGCTGCAGACACTGTGGGAAGCAGCCCGGTCACAGACAGGAAGACACCATAGGTACAAAACCCAACACACGTTTATTATACTTTTTCAGTGGAAACACACAGCACACAACCCAAAACACCCCCAAAGTCCAAGCCTCTCAACCGAATGCCTTTTTCACCGCCTCCACTCCTCTCCTTCAAGCTTGTCCTTCTACACTTCCGACTCCATCCCCCGAATGAACGGGAGGCGGCACCTTTTATGCTCGCCCAGACGAGCTCCAGGTGCCTCCCGATAACCTTCCGTCGGCCCTCCCAGGTGTGGCGGAAGTGCCAGCTGTGCACCCGGAAGCACTCCGGATGTCCCTAGTCTTCTTCCCCCCAGCACTTCCGGGTGTGGCGGAAGTGCTGAGGGCTAGGGCTCCTCAGGCATTCGGGCGCCCCCTGGCCGTGACAACAGGCCCCTATAGGGTTGAGCTTCTAACCTCTGTTCCCATGGTCCCCACAACAGGGCGTTTGTCCCTCGTGGTCTGGAGGAGGAGGAATTCCACAACACAAACAGACACACTCATACCCATTCAAGAAGTGAGCTGGGATATTGGGGAAGTTGGTTGGGGGTACGAATAGAAATAAGCGAGTCATTAAAAGATCTTATTAGAAAATATTCCTGTGCACCTATTTGCTCTTTTCAAACGATGCATCACATCCTCGCACTGGCTCACAGCAGGAAGGGTAGTCACCTCAGCATATGGGTACGGACTGGGGTCATCTGGCTCCATATCAATGAGGTCTGGGGGTGTAAGATTATTATGCGGTCCATATTATGTAGCACATCACATGCAATCAGGGTGCTGCAGACATTTGTTGGCTGGTAGAGCAGCCTTCCACCAGACTCATCTAGACACTGCCATCTGCATCTGAGGAGTCCTACGGTTTGATCCGCAACTAAGTACGAACGAGCATGTGAAGCAATTGGAAAGGCGTAAAGAGCCAGTGTTTTAGCGGGTAGCCACTATCATCTGACAAATGCAATGATACTATTCCTGTTACAATAAATAGTATAGGCCATATGAAAAACAGAGTTTAGTCAGTTATCTTTCCAAAAAACCAGCCATCAAATACAGAACTACCAGTAACTTGCCTGTCAATGCTGCTTTGCCTCAAAATAAATAAATCATGGGTTGACCTTGGCCACCAAGCCATGACATTTGTCAGTCTCATCTCAATTACAGATTAACGGAATGTAACCGCTTACAGTTAACAAAAGCAGTTTCATTCTCACTAGGTGCCCTTATTGCAATGCGAGTGCACTGATTATGTTAGAATAACCGGGTACTGCTGGAGATCAGCTTTTTCTGTTGGCCTATACAGCTACACCAAACAGAAATGGAATGTAGGGTTTTGTTAGTCAGTTTATGTGCAGGATGGAGAAGAAGCTTGGCCAAGATATTCCTGACTTGGCGGCCAGTTCTCTATGGTAAGCACCTGTTACCAGAACGCCAATCGTTGTTAAAATCTGAATATGAACGGGTAAAACCTGATTTTATGCAGTCTGTCTTTCTAATTCCAGGGCCAACTCAGCACACAGAATGGCTCTGAGAAGCCTAAATCAACTCACAAGTCAGTCATCATCATGGGTCCCTAAAAGCTTGTTCCCTTTGCATTTGACCATGTGCAAAGTCTTCAGGTATCACCCAAGATTCATAGCTTTCTGTATGCAGGGAGTGAATAACATCTGTGTTTTTACTTAATGCAATTATTGACAAGTGATTGCATTGGATTCTAATCCTGAGAAGTGTCAGCACGTAGCCAGTATAAAAAGAGGACAACCCAAGTAAGTTCTTCAGTCCAGATACTCTGCATTGGTCTTCTTAAAAGGCAACTACAATAGAGTCTGTACATCACATTCATCACTTTTGAGGTTAAACATGTTTGTTATGTCAATGTACATTATATAGCGTGGTGATATGAATTATGTTTATGAGTTGTTACTTAGCTGGTTTGGTTACATTTCCCAATTTCCCCAATTGTTGTGTGTGGATGAGTCAATTGCTGTAAATATATGCATGTTCTCTCATCAAGTTTTCTTGCACGTCAGTTAGTGTGATGGTCAAAAAGCTCAATTTTATTCTCATCAGACCATAAAATACTTTTCCAGCAGACTTCAGTCCACCCAAGGTATCATAATCATTTGTTACTTATCAGGGGAACCGTTCTTGTCTGCACAGACTCTCCCATTTTGGCCTTCAAAGTTCTCAGAGGTCTTTTGGTGGCCTCTCTCACTGGTTGTTTTCTTGCATGGTCACTCAGTTTTTGTGGACAGCCCTGCTCTAGCAGACTTACAGCTTTGTCATACTCTGAGTTTCTTAATGACTGATTTAACTGGACTCTAAGGGATATTCAGTAACTTGGATACTTTCTTGTCTCCATCCCCTGATTTGTGCTTCTCAATCACCTTTTTTACAAAGATACTTGGAATGTTCTTTTGACTTCATTGTGTAGATTAGACCACCACATTGACTTGCCACAAGTGGGACCTTCCAGATAAGGTGCATTTATACTACGGTCAACCGAAACCCCAGATCAGTGACCTCCACTGAACTAATGATTTGACTTCTAAAACAAATTGGCTGCACCAATAAAAATTTAGGTGTGTCACAATAAAAAAAGTGAATTGTTATGCGATCAACTATTTTGCATTTTATATTTGTAATCAATGTAGGTCACTTTGCGGAGATCTGCTTGATATTAAAAAGTCTTTTCTGCTGATTGGTGTCAAAAACGCCGAAATTGAATCCGCTCTGATTCAGTAATAAGTAAGAGAAAGAGTAAAATGTGAAAACATCCTAAAGGTGAATAACTTTGATA
The DNA here is from genome assembly GCF_016835505.1 of Polypterus senegalus. Taxonomy (NCBI): domain Eukaryota; kingdom Metazoa; phylum Chordata; class Cladistia; order Polypteriformes; family Polypteridae; genus Polypterus; species Polypterus senegalus. The sequence continues at coordinate 86,177,987 of NC_053169.1, read as the reverse complement.
GCAACTGTAATAAGTACATTTAAAAAAAAAAAGACTGAACAAGCAGTTTGGCTTTATAAATCAATGAAGACTTGTACTTTGTTTACTGGCAGTATCCCATCATTCTTCCCGCTATGTTTTGTTTTTTAGCAGTGCTACCATGGGAAGAATTCCATTTCCCAGCAGCCCAAAGGGGATCGCCCTCATTGGATGACGGCAAGTGGGATCAGGGGCTGCTGGGGATGAGAAAGGCCAGCGGGGAGGTTGAAAAGGGGTTCCGGCGGAGCAACGGGAGATCTGTGTTTTTGTGTAACCTGTCTGACGTGTCTACTGAAAAGTCAATTGTGCCCTGGTTCGTTTCCCATTAGGAAAATGGACTGTCTCGTGCCTGACTGTCGTGTCTATAATGGTGAATTAGTCGTTGCGAGTCTTCAAAATGATCGCTCCTGGACAACTCTCACACCTCACCGCTCAGGACTACCCGGTAGGGCAGTTTACTTTCCTTGTTACGGAAGCTGTTCCCGGGATTGTCATCTTCACACCAAAACTAATTTATAAGGACACTGTCGTGAGTATTTATTGTTGTGGTTCATTGTTATGTTAAAATAGTATCGCCACAGGGGAAACAGAAGGTCTGTCTGATTGTTGTTGTTTGTATTGGGTTTTCCATTTAATATATTGTTCATTCATTTATTTGATTCGTGTCTCTGTCTCTGAGTGTGTGCAGATCAGGCCAAGGCCAGGGGGATTCCTGGGTGTCCCCACTGAAAAAATAAATAAATCACAGTCCTATTGACGGTGTGAATCTTAGCGGCACCGGACCACTACAGTTTTATAAAAAGGCAATGGTTATAAGCCTTAATATGGTGAACTTTCCTAGCACACTATCGAGATCCTTGAAACTGTTTTTCAGAATTCCCATAATCCAGGCGGATTAACCTCACAAAAATGGGCAGGAGGTGAGAACCTATGCAAATAAAATATTTTCCTCCATATAAGCTCTTACAATAAAAAAGCGAAACTCCTCCACAACAGTGATCCTAGGACTCCTCACTAGAGCTGCCATAAGAGCTCACCACCCACAAGGGTAAAAAGTGAGAGCCAAGAGCAGGGAAATAAAAGTGACAGGCAAAAGGAGGACAGAGTCGGATGACCTTGGTTTTGAAAACATGGAAAGAGACTTCACTGGAGGTAAAGACGACGAAGCTTTTAAAGAATATTGTTCACATTTGTCAACTTCAATCAGCTTAGGTGCCACACTGATTTTTTTGCTTAAAAGAGCAGTACTTTCTAGTCCTAGATGGAGAGTGGCATCATTGTGCCAAGACCCTAAAATTACTGATCTTCTGTATTAGTCATGGACCGATCCTATGGATGTTGTTTATAGCTGTTGCCAGAGTACCCTGGTCGTGTCATCAGACACCATGCCACATATTCAGGATAATCGAGTGACAAGAGGGCCAGAGATGGAGTGCATTTCCACTTGCTGGTGAAATGAACTGGACAGGCAGAATAGGGTAGACACATTGGCTCACTTGAAGGCATTTCCATTGGCATTCCCAACACACACAAACACACCAAGCATGTTAAACTCCCTTTTTCAAAAACGCCTACTGCCTTGACTAACTGATGCAGCTACCAATATTTTTGATGTCTATGTAACTACCAAGATTGTTGATGTCTATCACAAAAGTAATCCTAGGACATGGTTATAAAAGTCAGTGGCAAGAACAGTTGACAGGGCAAAGACTAAGGCATTCATGGCACACTTCATGGTTTTCAGACTTGGCTAAGTTGGCTAAGCTAGATAAGAAATAGGTAACAGTCATTAATGAAGAAAGAGGTCATTGTGGAAAATGCCTACCTTAATGGCCTCAAAGATGTTATGGCAAACCATTTGACAATTCAGATTGGTTTGGTTGGCAGCAGGCAGCTTAGAATAATTTTAGGAGGGACAAACACGCAGCTTCAATAAAGGAGGAGACCATTCATAAATAGATTAAGCATACCATACATAAGGAACTCATAAACCAAATGTACTCGCATTCATTTGTACAGACAGGGCATAATACACCTTAAAATACTGAAAGATGGACGGAGAGAAAATATTTTGTGGGCACACTAGGGCGATGATTTTTTTATTAAAGCAGAACCTGAAGGATGTGTTCAGTTTACTAGAGAAATTACACTCCTTAGCCCCCGGCCCATCATTCATCCATCAGTCGTGCTTATGATCAAAGAAGCAGTACAATGCAGACACCATCCAAGTTGTTAAACATTAAGCCACATTTTTGTTCTAGCATGAATATGCAAAATTCTCAAACTCCCATCACCCCTTACAGTTTTGTTTATTTAGATACGGCTAATAGCCACATTTCCTGGAATGTCTTAATGGAAAGTGCTGTAGGAGTGGAGTGAGGTCTCCACATGGTGGGAGTTAGTAAAATTAACTACTGAGCTGCCATGACTCTTCTTAGTTGTGGTGATAGGTATAATGGTAAGGACGTATGCTAGACATGTTCTGCTGAAAATGTGCTGTGCAGAAGCCCACTGCATGCAGGTTCTGGAGGACATGCTGGATATATAACATTACAATTGGCCCAGGAATCCTCCAGGGCCTCCTGTTGTTGCTAGAGAAAAGGAAATCCGATTTAGGCCTGCTATTATCACCATCACCTTCACAGGTGCAAGGAATTTAACAAAATGGTTAGCATGAACTTTATAATATTAAACAGTGCCATAATAGGAAGTGTGAATCTCACTGTCTATGTAAAGTGTGATCATTCTTCCAAAAATCTAAAATAAAAATTCCCAGGGAAAAAACACCTCCACACAGATAAAATGGGCCTGGATGAATGAGTGAGGGAGAGTTCTCCATAGTGTTGCCCTGTCCGGGTTTAGTTCCTACTGTTGATCCTATGCTGCCACACTCATTCTGCCGACTTGTAATTGGGTCCAGGAATAGAATAAATAGTAAATAAGCACACAAAAATGATTTATGATATTTAGTGAGAATTTTTTTCATTCATAATAAGTCCCTCATATCTAACAATCTATAAATTAATTTGATCTAGACGGAAAGTTGAAAGTAGACTCAACATTCTGGGATGAAGAATGTTTACAATATAAACACACAAATTAGTGCATTAAATTAATATGTAACAATTTTAACTCTCAAACAGAACAAGTCATGTTACCCAGCAACATTCTTTTACTTTTTTCCCCCATTATGTTCCAGGCGTCAAGTTAACACTTTGGAAATGGCATTACATTTAAGAAACTAACATAACATTTTCATTTTAGACTGAGAGAAAATATACTGCTCACAAAAATTAAAGGAACACTTTTTGATCCGAGTATAGCATCAAGTCAGTGAAACTTGTGATTTATTGATCTGGTCAGTGAAGCACCAAAGGGGCTTGTTAATTAGTTTCAGCTGCTTTGGTGCACTAGAGGGGCCACAATGAGACGACCCCCAAAACAGGAATGAATGGTTTAACAGGTGGAGGCCACTGACATTTTTCCCTCCTCATCTGTTTTGTCACTCCTTTTGCATTTGGCTACGGTCAGTGTCACCACTGGTAGCATGAGGCAATACCTGGACCCTACAGAGCTGGCACAGATAGTCCAACTTCTCCAGGATGGCACATCAATACGTGCCATTGCCAGAAGGTTTGCTGTGTCTCCCTGCACAGTCTCAAGGGCATGGAGGAGATTCCAGGAGACAGGCAGTTACTCTAAGAGAGATGGACAGGGCCCCTCGTAGAAGGCCCTTAACCCATCAGCAAGACCCACCGGTATCTGCTCCTTTGGGAAAGGAGGAACAGGGCGAGTACTGCCAGAGCCTACAAAATAACCTCCAGCAGGGCACTGGTGTGAATGTCTCTGACCAAACAATCAGAAACAGACTTCATGAGGGGGGCCTGAGGGCCCGACATCTTCTAGTGGGCCCTGTGCTCACTGCCCGGCACAGTGGAGCTCAACTGGCATTTGGCATAGAATACCAGAATTGGCAGGTCCACCACTAGCGCCCAGCGGTTTTCACAGATGAAAGCAGGTTCCCCCTGAGCACATGTGACAGACGTGAAAGGGTCTGGGGAAGTCATGGAGAACGTTATGCTGCCTGTAACATCGTTCAGCATGACCTGTTTGGCGGTGGGTCAGTGATGGTCTGGGAAGGCATATCCACGAAGGTACGCACAGACCTCTACAGGCTAGCCAACGGCACCTTGACTGGCATTAGGTATCAGGATGAAATCCTTGGACCCATTGTCAGACCCTATACTGGTGCAGTGGGTTCTGGGTTCCTCCTGGTGCACAAACATTCCCGGCCTCATGTGACAAGAGAATGCAGGCAGTTCCTGGAGGATGAAGGAATTGATACCATTGTCTGGCTCCCACGCTCACTCTTCTGACCTCAATCCAATAGAACACCTCTGGGTGTGACATTATGTTTCGATCCATCTGACACCACCAGGCTGCACCTCAGACAGTCCAGGATCTCAGTGATGCCCTCGTCCAGATCTGGGAGGAGATCCTACAGAACACCGTCCATCGTTTCATTACGAACATGCACCTCAATGTTGTCAGGCATGCATACAAGCACGTGAGGGCCATACAAACTACCGAGTATGATTTGGAGTTGCTGCAATGAAATTTGGGAAAAAATAGACATGCCTGCCGCATCATTTTCATTTCTTTGAATTCAGCCCTCTGTAGGTTGATCATTTTCATTTCCATCAAACGATGTGCCATCCTTTTCGTTCCTAACACATTACCATACCAGTCCATAGCAGTAGAGATAGCCAGCAGGATTTTTTTTCCCATTGAGATCTGATGCGTTTTCAAAGTGTTTCTTTAATTTTTTTGAACAGTTTATTTTGAGGTACAAAGTGAATTTATATTTCAGTATTGTTTTGTATTGTGGTACAAGGCTGCTTTAAAACGGGAAAAAAAAAAATCTGTATTCTGGAACTGTTCTTTTCCAAGTGTGGAGAAAGTTGGTTCTTGACAGGTTGGTGTGAAATGAGGGCGTTATAAGCAGCTATTGGACAACTGGCTGAAATGGCTCTTGTAAAACACAGCAGGAATCTGCTTCTGCATGTTGAGCCTGAGCTCTAGGGCACTGAGGCAGGGACACGGATAGGAATTTCGTCAAAGCCACCTCAAGGCAATCAAGGCCCAGGCTTTAAGCCACTCTTGAAATTGCTGACAGACTAACGAAGAAAAAAAATGTTTCACTGAAAATTAAACAAAGCAAAGTGACTTAACATTGTGATACTAGAATTAACTGTGCCATGTATAATGATGTGTGTAGCTGTGGGACTGCAACTCTGAGATTTATAAAAATTAATTTAAAAATATATTAGCTTTCATACAATAGTTAGCATGGAGTGTTCATTCCAAAATTTCAGGAGGGAATAAAATGGTTACTGTGTAAAAACAAAGGGGTCACTTTTTTATACACCAAAAACACAACACACGAGCTGCACAGTTTTTATTTGCACTTTATGGTTAAATTGAAAACAGTCTCTAGCAGTCACACCAAAAGGCACTGTTCAATATTTCAGCATTTTTCTGCCAACGGTAATGGTAGTTAATGGTAGAAAGAGCACCACAGATGTGATGTTTGCTCTGAGGATGTTGATGAAGAAGTTTAGAGAAGGCCAGAAGGAGTTGCATTGCGTCTTTGTGGACCTGGAGAAAGCATATGACAGGGTGCCTCGAAAGGAGTTGTGGTATTGTATGAGGAAGTCGGGAGTGGCAGACAAGTACGTAAGAGTTGTACAGGATATGTACGAGAGAAGTGTGACCGTGGTGAGGTCTGCGGTAGGAGTGACAGAGGTGGGATTACATCAGGGATCGGCTCGGAGTCCTTTCTTATTTGAAATGGTGATGCACAGGTTGACAGATGAGATTAGACAGGAGTCCTCGTGGACTTTGATGTTTGCTGATGACATTGTGATCTGTAGCGATAGTAGGGAGCAGGTTGAGGAGACCCTGGAGAGGCTCTGGAAAGGAGAGGAATGAAGATCAGTAGGAACAACAGGGAATACATGTGTGTTAATGAGAGGGAGGGAGGGCATGTGGAATGGTGAGGATGCAGGGAGTAGAGTTGGCGAAGGTGGATGAGTTTAAATACTTGGGATCAACGGTACAGAGTAATGGAGATTGTGGCAGAGAAGTGAAAAAGAGAGTGCAGACAGGGTGGAATGGGTGGAGAAGAGAGTGTCAGGAGTGATTTGTGACAGATGGGTATCAGCAAGAGTGAAAGGGAAGGTCTACAGGACGGTAGTGAGACCAGCTATGTTATATGGATTGGAGACGGTGGCACTGACCAGAAAGCAGGAGACAGAGCTGGAGGTGGCAGAGTTAAAGGTGCTAAGATTGGCATTGGGTGTGACGAGGATGGACAGGATTAGAAATGAGTACATTAGAGGGTCAGCTCAAGTTGGATGGTTGAGAGTCAAAGTCAGAGAGGCGAGATTGCATTGGTTTGGACATGTGCAGAGGAGAGATGCTGAGTATATTGGGAGAAGGATGCTAAGGATAGAGCTGCCAGGGAAGAGGAAAAGAGGAAGGCCTAAAAGAAGGTTTATGGATGTGGTGAGAGAGGACATGTAGGTGATGGGTGTAACAGAACAAGATGCAGAGGACAGAAAGATATGGAAGAAGTTGATCCGCTGTGGTGACCCCTAACGGGAGCAGCCGAAAGAAAAAGGTGGTAATGGTAGTTTTGAACAGCAATACTAGAAATGCAGTGTGCAGGCTCTTCATGGTCACTTCCAATTTTCTAAATGAATCTCACAGTCAGTTTAGGATGCTGTACAATTTCATATATCCATCACCAGTACAAAATCAAGGTAAAATATTTCTGAATCAGATTTATGATCCTTATTGCTGATCCTCTATTGCACTATATACAGCGGCAAATAAAAACAGAAACTGGTTTAACGAAACTTTAGTCAAGTTCAGCTATAAACAGGTATATAGCATTCTAAGAGCTGAACTTTTCATTTGGGCTCCTGCATGCAAAAGCAAAATATTTCTATTTAGTTACATGGGACCTGCACTTGGTTTACATTTTCTTTCTTTCATGAAACCAACTGCCAAACAATCGGCCTCTTAAATACCTGTGTTTTAAGAGGAAAACCATTTAAATTCCAAACATTGAGCACACTCCCCTAACATACATTAATTTGAATCACATTACAGCACCCAGATTTAGCCTGTATTACTGATGCAAAGCAGCACAGCCAGAAAAACAATATGAATAACTTAGTGTATTCTTGCATTTTCCATGAGATTTTAAAATTATATATTTTGAAGAATGATACATTATCATTATCCAATAGAAAAATGAAACATTGGTAACATACCTTGGCAATCGTGTCCATTACAAAAGAAGTTGTTCATTGTGGTTATCATAAATATAACACCCAACCTCTCCAATGTTGACACCTGCAGCAGAAAAGAATGAATGTGAATGCATTATTTCATTTGAATTGTGTGCCCTTTACTTAACATTGTATGGTGGATGTTAACTAAAACGCAATGAAGCGGTGCTAAAGACAAAACATTCCTTGTGTGTGGTCACGAGAGAAGAAACCAACACTAATGCAGTACTTTAAATGCAGGTCTTGAGCTGGCAGAACTCAACGTCATTCTAAAAATCACATTAGAAGAAAGAAGTAAGGGGACATTTAAATGACTAACTCTATAAAATGGAAAAGCATCAAGCAATGCAAGTAGGATTTTGAGTCAAACAGAACCCATTTTCTCACACATATACGCTACTGTAAAATCATTTAGGAAGAAAAATAACAACATTTTTGTCATAATTATCACTTACTCCCTATTGGGCAAAATTCATAAAAAACTGTAAAAAGCAGTTAGCCATCTTAAACCATAAACTTAAAAAACAAAAACAATATAATAAATTATTTCTATGTAATGGCAGTCATATTGAAGAGCATTTTTCTGCTATTGAGTTAAGGTAAACTGGTGACATCCATCAGATTCTCCACTGCAGTATAATGCTACAGAAAATTCACAATATGATTATTAGTTCACAACAGGATATATCTGGTACATCTTTATCTATCCATCCATCCATCCTCCAACCCGCCATATCCTAACTACAGGGTCATGGGGGTCTGCCGGAGCCAATCCCAGCCAACACAGGGTGCAAGGCAGGAAACAAACCCCGGGCAGGGCGCCAGCCCACCACATGGCACACACACTGGGACAATTTAGAATCGCCAATCCACCTAACCTGCATGTCGTTGGACTGTGGGAGGAAACCCACGCAGACACGAGGAGAACATGCAAACTCCACACAGGGAGGACCCGGGAATCGAACCCGGGCCTCCTAACTGTGAAGCAGCAGTACTGCAACTGCGCCACCCCATTTTTATCTATTATAGTTATAATTAAAAAGGCTCCTAAAGAAGGGATATGTGTGGCTAAGATTTAAGGGGTTCCATATACTGCATCACCACTCTACTCTTTACATTTAAACTATTTTGTTACCCTGGACTGCCTGCATTTTGCTGAAAAACATTAAAAGACAGCACACGGGGAAAAAAAAGAGATAGGTGGCAGCAGCAGACTACTGTGTGCAGACAAGGCAGGTAACATTCCCAATAAAAAGAAGGCTGGCTGTTGGGAGCAACTGGTAATCAATACTGAGTTGAGTTTGCAGGGACTGAGAACATTCATTTACTCATGTTTAATTTTAATGTGTAGATAAACATTTAATATTTCATTTAAAGTCAATGTTAAGTATAAAATAAATGTCTTCTCCGTGACCTGCATGTACACATTGCCATAGGTGGCATTCCTTAAGACCCGCATAACATAATTGGGGCATTTATTTAGAAGCAGTTCATTTAGTAACTCATCCAGCATTCTGTTTACTATCCATCCATTATCAATGCTGGCATTTCCTGCATTTTGGACAGGCCAACGTTAACAGCTTTAAAGCCATCCTCCACTGTCCTAACTTTGCAGCAGCTACTTGTGGTGCCGTCTCTCCTTGTTGAATGCACCAGCCATCTCTCGACTCTCGTCACATGCAGTCTGGGACCGCTGCAGTGCATGCGTGGTTGAATTAAAGAAACTGTCTAACAGATCAGTATTACTGTTGTTGTGGACAATAAAGGACAAAAAAAAAAAAAACTCCATAAATACAGTACTGTACAAAACGTTTAAAGCTTTCATCCAGAAACAGTACAGAATGGTTTGACTTGAGTGAAAAATAACGTCTTTGTAATTGTAAACTACTGTGAAAAAAGCAATCTAGTGTTTTTTGGAGAAAAAAAAAATGTGAATACCTTTCGGCCCAAAGAGATATCCATAGCAGGGAACATGGCAATATGGTTTTTCATCATGCTGTAGAGAAAAAGGAGGGGAAAGAAAAACCAGTAGTAAAGTACTTCCATTTTCTTTTTACAAATACCTGTTTATACATATTTACACACTGCTACTGATAATGAAAACAAAAATGTTTCGTATTTGTATTACCCACATTATTTTTAGTTATATTAAAATATAATATTATAATGAATATAACACTCATTTTGTAATTAAAATGGTATAGTCTACTAGTGTACTAAACTGGTGACTTTCAGGGTTTTTATTTTTTCATTTTGATCCAGGTGAAATATCATAGTAATCAATGCCACACATCATATAATCTACAAATACTCTCATATCCTTAGCCAAGCACAAATAAAACACTCCTATATTAAGTACTAGCCATCCCCTGCAGCTCTACCCGTGTAGAAGTGAAACAGGACAGTGAGGAGCGCCTTTCCTGACGTCACACTTCCCACTCCCCTCGGCCCGCAGCCTCTGTCTTGGATTTATGCAAATAAATCTCTCCTGCAAGCGAACTATGATTCTTAGCCTGATGTGAGAAGTTGCAAAATCAACCGGATTTTTCAAGCAAATTATAGAATATAAAAAACACAATCTACAGTAAATCCGTTAAGTAGTTCTCTCATTCGCTAGTTAAGCAGAGGTAAGGAACGCCCCGAGGCTGGAATGTAAGTGAGGAGGGTGCGGCCTTGCCTCCCTCCCCTCAGCCCACTGTGCGTCTCCCGGATTTGTGTGAAGAAATCGGGACCGGAAGGGAACTATGATACTTAGCACAATGAGAGAGGTCGCAAAATGAACCGGAATGTTCAAGCAAATTATAGAAAAAAACCCAATCTAAATCCGTTAAATAGTTCTCTCATTCGCTAGCTAAGCGTAGGTAAGGTGCACCTCGAGGCTGGCACATGAGTGAGGAGGGCTCCGCCTGCCCTCGGAGCGCTGCGTCTCTCTTGGATTTGCACAAATAAATCGGTACCACAAGCGAACTATGGTACTTCGTGCGATGAGAAAAGTTGCAAAATCAACCAGAATGTTCAAGCAAATTATAGAAAAAAAAAAAAAAAAAAAAAAGATCAAATTTTGTTCTCTCATGAAAAGAAGACAGATAGATGTTGGATTTCATACATACATATATATATATATATATATATATATATATATATATATATATGGATATATATAAATAAAATGCATGTATCTCTCTATATATCTATACTAATAAAAGGCAAAGCCCTCAGTGACTGACTGACTGACTCATCACTAATTCTCCAACTTCCCGTGTAGGTAGAAGGCTGAAATTTGGAAGGCTCATTACTTACAGCTTACTTACAAAAAAGTTAAGCAGGTTTCATTTCAAAATTCTACGTGTAACGGTCATAACTGAATCCAACTTACATACACATATACGGCCATAGCCTGCAGCTCGGTCGCCGTGTGAGGCGGAGTTGCGTTCCGAATCATCACACCTCCCATGTAATTGACTGCCTGCCCATATAAGGTAAATATTCGTGGGTGAAGGACTGTGCTTAGCATATTCATAAGTGCAGCTACTGCGGAAACCCACGGACGCTGAACAAGCCTTTGTACACATATCACTAGGAAAGCAAGGTGTAAAGCTTAACTTTAAATTAGGTTCATAGACACGTTGCTGCTGGCGTTTGTCATGCCTAAGACGAATACGATATTCGCGAGATACAACTTTTAAGTGCCGGGTCTGAGCGAACATTAAATAAAGCCGTGGACATTGCGAGATCGCACGAGATAACACAAGCACAGCTGAGAAGCTTCGATGCATGTACTCGGAGTGGCTCACATGAACTGACTTTGCAGGACTGGGAAAGGTTAAATTACGTTCATAGACACGCTACTGCTAAATATTCGCAGGCAAATCCACAACTTAATACCGGGAATGCCTGTTCAACATCTTAGATTCACGAGTACTGATTTGGGTAGTGAACCATTCGATGAATGAAACCTGTTATCTTTACAATGGTTGACAAACACGGAATATAACTTGAACACAACACAGCCTCCTAATATGAACCTGATTGAAAGAATTAATGATAATCAAATCCTTGATGACAGCAACAAAACTATTACATTGACAATCATGTTACGTTATTTTTAAAATGTTTCCTTTTCATAACTTCTTTAACACACTACTTCTCTGCTGCGAAGCGCGGGACAGACATACAGACAGACAGACAGACAGACAGACATACATACATACTGTCACACATGGGTGATTAGGAGGCAGTCAAAGAGCCTAAAGGTGAGTAAAACATTGCAATATAAGGGGTTGTCACGTGGTACTTACCTGAACTCTTTTCTCTCATCAACAGAAAACAAGAAGGAAAATAATACTGCAACTTCCGGGTTCCAAAATGGCTGTGATAACGTCACTTCCGCCACCACTGATGATGTCACTTCCGGCCCCCAAAAAACACCTCACTTCCGGATCCTGTTGCCACATCACCACATTGCCAACCGTTTCCTGTCACATGTGTTTTGCTTCCTATATAACCGCCATTTTGAAAACAGTTCATTGTACTTTTTTTTTTTTTTTTCCTCTCTCCAAGGCTTTGAATCATTTAATTTTCTTATTGTCTGACGACAATATACAGGGACGGTTCCCAAATCTTTATTTTGTACTTTGTGACGTTTATTTGATCACAATTGTAGCCGGCAAGATCTTTGTTCCAGTATGTTTGAGGAACAGGACCTAAATACAGTTCTCTCCACCATAATGGGAGATCTACAAACTTTAAAAATTCAAATGGGAGAGACGAGGACCCAGTTAGCAGAATCGGAGGCTCGTGCTGCAGCAAGAATACGGACGGAGGTCGCTTGGTCACCACCCATTGCTCTGACAACTTTAACGGAATCGGATGACACTGAAACTTATTTTTTGATCTTCAAACGTACCGCTAAGCGGAACGCATGGCCGAGGTCGGAGTGGGTGAACCAACTGGCTCCCTACCTGAAAGGTACGGCGCAAAGGGCTTATTATGATTTAACTGAGGAGCAGGCTGCTGATTATGACGCTCTAAAAGCAGAAGTATTCAACGCTACGCGCATCCCTGGGGCAGCAGGCAAGAGAATGGAGGGAGTGGCAGTTTGACCCAGAGAGGCCACTAAGAACCCAGGGCTTCGAAGCCTGGGGAAAGGTCTGTCGTTGGCTATGGCCTGACATAAATGATTTCCATAAAATGGCCAAGCTACTTGCGTGTGAGACCTTTGTGCACGCCCTCCCTGAACATATTGCCCAGCAGGTCCGGAAGCATACCTTCAAGGATATGGATACTCTAATAAAGATCGCGGAGCGTCATTGGGCGGCTTGAAAATTGGGGCGATCAGAACGGTTCTCTCGCTCCTGAGACACCCTGACAAGCTCCCGAACCTGCCGTCCGTAGAAGGGACAGACCAGCTAATCCCCCCTGCTGTTTCAAGTGTGGGGAGATTGGACATCTGTACATATGAGCCCATGGATTGTTCGTTGGTGAAGGGAGAAAAGTATTGTGCCACAGTGAATAACCCTTTGTCTCTTCCTTATACAGGTGCAGTTATTATAAATGGCAGAAAGGTAAGGGCTATGTTTGATTCTGGGAGCAACATTTCTATTGTTGCTGCCCGTTTCGTTTTACCACAACAATGGACTAAGATCAAAACTAGTCTTAAATGTATTCATGGGGATATCTGGTATTATAAGACAGCCAGATGTGTAGTGACAGTAAATAGTATCCTGACGAGCAAAGCTATGGCTGTATTACCGGATCCCCTGTTTCCAGTCATACTTTGTAGCGATTGGAGTGAAATTACCAGCGGCAAAAACCTAACTGTACCAAAGAAACATGTAGGTTTAGTAATGGAAAATATTGATCCGACTGCCTCCACGCCATGTCCCACAGTAGCACGGGCTGATACTAGCACCCAATCTGAAGAAAGCTAATACAGTTAACGTGGAGGACGTGGAGGCAGAAGCCCCTCCCCTTGAGGTCACGCAAGACCCAATTCAAACTTTAATTTCCCAATTCCTTTTAACACCTTCGTCATTTAAAAGAGAACAGTGGAACGATGATTCCTTAAAATTTGCCAGGAATGCTATAGTATCCACCGAGGGTTATAAAACTTTGGATCCCATGCCACCGACGCCGTTCTTTGTTATTAAAATTGAATTATTATATAGAGTGGCAGATCACGGGAGCGAAGTGCGAGCATCGTTGTTAATCCCACGCACGTTTCAGCGAAAAGTGTTCGAGTTAGCACATGCTCACCTTCTAGGAGCCCATTTAGGCTCCGAAAAAACTTTTGAGAGGATAAAACTCAGATTTTATTGGCCGGGAATAAATGAAGAGGTCCAGCGATTTTGCGCTTCTTGTCCGGAGTGTCAACTTCGCCAGATTCTAAGAAGGACTCGAGCTCCTCTTGTTCCCCTTCCCCTTATTGATATTCCACTTGAAAGAGTCAGAATCAATCTCGTAGGACCCTTGGAACCCTCGTTAAAAGGATTTAAATATATTCTGGTATTAGTTGTGCTTTCCAGAAGCTGTTCCATTGCGCTCAGCTAATACTAAAAACATCGCACGGGAGTTAGTAGGGATATTCGCTCATGTTGGGATCCCCAAAGAGGTTTTAACAGACCAAGGGATTCCTTTCACGTCAGAGACGTTCAGGGAAATCGCTAAATTACTCCGTATAAAACATCTGAAAACGTCAGTCTATCATCCCCAAACTGACGGGCTGGTAGAACGTTTTAATCAAACCTTAAAACAGATGTTACGTAAGGTAGTTGCTGAGGATGGAAGAAACTGGGATTAGTTACTTCCCCTTGTTTTGTTTGCTTACTGGGAAGTCCCGCAGGCCTCTACAGGTTTTTCTCCTTTTGAATTATTGTATGGGAGACTACCCAGAGGGCTTTTGGATATGTTAAAAGAAGGATGGGAAGAGGAGGTCTTCCCTACTTCAAACATTCTTGAATATATCGCGCAATTACGATAGACTTGAGAAAATTAGACCAATTCTAAAAGACAATTTGGAAAAAGCACAAGCAGCGCAGTCTTGTTATTATAATAGAAACACCACCATTCGGGGGTTCGGTCCCGGGTGATCGTGTAATGGTGCTCGTCCCAACCTCCCATTCAAAATTGTTAGCACATTGGCAAGGCCCTATGAAATAAAGAAAGAAAAGGACTCGTGGACTATTTGGTTAAACAACCTAATCGTTGACTGAGTGAAGCGTGTATATCACATTAATCTGCTGTAACCGTGGAAGGACAGGGACATTGATCCCTCCTCCGGACAGCATAGTTCGCTTTTCACGTCATGTGTACATCTTAATTTTAGTCCTGATTTGACACCTGAGCAAAGACAAGATCTCGAACGGGCGATCCTGTCTGTCCCTAAAGTTGTGGACGAGATACCAGGACGTACTGCGTTGATTGTTCATGACATCATTACGGACCCTGGAGTGATTGTCAGAGAGAGACCTTACAGGCTCCCGGAGGCAAAGAAAGCGGAAGTGGAGTTGGAAATTAGACGAATGCTAGATCTAGGGGTTATTGAAGAAAGTTATAGCCCTTGGTCTAGTCCAATTGTCTTAGTTTCTAAACCTGATGGCTCGTGGAGGTTCTGCAATGACTTCCGACGACTTAATCAGGTCTCTAAATTTGATGCGTATCCCATGCCGTGAGTGGATGATTTACTTGATCGGTTAGGGAACGCTCGATTCCCAACTACTCTTGACATGACTAAAGAGTATTGGCAAGTTCCCTTAACAGACTCCGCTAAAGAGAAAAATGCTTTTAGTACACCCAGTGGACAATGGCAATGCAGGGTCCTTCCTTTTGGTTTGCACGGGGCACCAGCTACTTTTCAACGTCTGGTAGACACACTGCTACGGCCCCACAATTCCTATAGTGCCGCCTACTTGGATGATGTTGTCATTTATTCCGGCACATGGAAGGATCATGTATCGCAGGTTAAAACAGTGCTCTCCACACTAGCATCAGCAGGGCTTCGTATTAATCCGAAGAAATGTTTCTTCGGTTTAAGAGAAGCCAAATATTTAGGCTACGTGGTGGGTGGGGATATTGTTAAACTGCAATGTAATAAAATTGATGCCATCATGAATTGGCCCCGTCCGATGAATAAGCGGCAGGTACAGGCATTTTTAGGGTTGGCGGGTTACTATCGCCGTTTTGTACCGCATTTCTCTGAAATTGCTTCGCCCTTATCTAATCTAACAAAGAAAAGTGCGCCAATAAAAGTGGTATGGGACGATTCGGTTGACAAAGCGTTCTGTGACTTAAAATTGGCCCTTACGTCAGCACCTGTATTAAAGTCTCCTGATTTTTTTGTTCCTTTTACTATCCAGACCGATGCATTGGCCACAGGATTGGGTGCCGTGCTGAGCCAATGCGTCAACAGTGCTGAACACCCCGTTATGTACCTTAGCTGGAAATTGTTGGAACGGGAGACCAAGTATGCTGCGGTTGAGCGAGAAGCCTTGGAGATCAAATGGGCTATCACATCTTTAAGGTACTACCTATTGGGACGCGAGTTTACTCTGGTGACGGATCATGCAGCTCTGCAGTGGATGTTCATCGTTAGTCTTGGAACAACCGCATCACTAGGTGGTTCTTGGAGTTACAACCTTTATCGTAGAGGTTCCTTGCAAGCCAATGCAGATGCTCTCTCTCGTGTCCACGAACTCGCGGTGCAGGTCGGCAACTTCCGGGTTCCAAAATGGCCACGATGATGTCACTTCCGGCCCCCACAAAACACCTCACTTCTGGATCCTGTTGCCACATCACCACATTGCAAACCGTTTCCTGCCACATGTGTTTTGCTTCCTATATAACCGCCATTTTGAAAACAGTTCATTGTACTTTTTTACAAGGCTTTGAATCATTTCATTTTCTTATTGTCTGACGACAATATACGGGGACGGTCCCCAAATCTTTATTTTGTACTTTGTGACGTTTATTATACATACATACATACATACATAATTAACCTGGGGTGGGGTGTAAAACTCACCTGCTGGAGGGACCACTAGGTCCAATTTCAGCCACTTCCTAAGTTAGAGTGCTAGTGAAAAACACTTCAAGATCATTTGCTGTTCAGATTCAGATTACTTCATAGCTTATTATTAAGCAACCAGCTGACAATTTAACATGAGATATAAAGAAAAAACAACAGCTAATATGGTTCTCTTTATACCAAGTGCTAGAAGTGGGCTGATACTTTAACTGCCGGTACGGAGTACAAATGAGTATGTGCTGGCACTTCCCATAACACACATCCCACTACCAACCCGTATTTAGAGTGGAAATTTGTCCCATTAATAAGCTTTCACATTTCCAAGGGGAATCCCAGCAAACTGCACCCCAGAAGCTCTCTGAAATAGTTAATTTATATTAGCACGCTTTCAGACCTTCTGGGAGATCCCAGCTTAATCCCCTCTGGTCTCCTTACAAACTGTAATATCAGCATTGCAATTACAACAACATATTTGCGGGAGGAGGATGAAGAGGGCAAAACAGGGAGTACTGCCACCTCTTGTCCCCCCAACTTCAGCCACTGTTTACACTGACATGTGTTTAATCGTAAAATTTTGGGTTCATTAAAATAAATAAAAGGAAGAACATGTTCCAGTCAAAATTCAACATTTTCCATCAATAGAGAGTTTCCTTTAGAGAGAATTGAGGGAAAGGAAAACTACAATACTAGAAATTTCTAACACGGCAGAATAAAGGCACTACTGAGAAATATAATTAAACAAGATGTTTGAGAAGATAATAACAGGAAGTTTAATGACCCTTGTGCTGCCCACACCCACCAAATCACTTCCTTAATAGGATCATGAAGAATCTTTTTATATATAAAAACACACAAACACATTAAGCAGAGACAAATAAAGCTGTATAACCCAAGACATTCTAAGCCAAGACAACTTCAGTGTTTCATAATACGTAATAACGTATTAGGATTTATCATAAATAACAAGCCTTAGCTATTCTACTAAAGTAGGCTTGGAGTGAACAAGTTTAGGCAGCTACACTGTCTTACTATGAGGTTCAGCGTTCCTTGTATTTCTGCACCCAATCAAAGTACATTTTGTGTTGTTAACAATTTTTACTTTTTTTTGGCAGTACAGAATTCATGTCTTTTTATTGGAAGATATTCACCACTTTATTATTTATTTTGTAGCAATTCTGTGAAGTTAACCATTGAGTCTATAAACTTATACAGCCTAAATACAGTAGGTATTCCCAGTACATCTTTGTAGGAGAAGCTTTGAAGTTACAGAACACCCACCTTCATGCACCCGCAGATAAAATGCATCTGGCTGTGAGGTGGGTCTGAAGAGAGGAAAGACATAAGTTTGTACTATTCATGTTAAACATGTTTTTGGAACGGTACAGTCAGAGCAAGCTAAGGGGCACCGCCAAACTTACAAAAACCGTAGCTAGCTCAATAAGATCAGAACATAAAACACCAAAGGTTGAGTGCGACACACCTTATAAACTAGAAAACCTAACTACGTAAAATCAGGAAAGACAAAGAGGCAAGTCACTGTCTGTATGGGAAAATGTAAATGGCTACAACAACATTTATTTCTATAGCACATTTTCATACAAATGATGTAGCTCAAAGTGCTTTACATGATGAAGAAAGAGAAAAAAGAGAAAATAAATAATTAAAATTAGGGAACACTAATTAACATAGAATAAAAGGAAGGTCCGATGACCAGGGACTTGATGATGATGGTCATGTGGGCTTCTGGCCTTTAATCCATCAACGTAGGGATATCACAGTTAGAAGTGCAGGTTTAAAATTATTGCAAACCTAATTAGACAACAGACTCTGCACTAACTACATACTAGATGAATGAGGATTAATACAGGACTATTTCATTTATGTTAGGTAGAGGCCTGGAACCCCTGCAGATTTTATTTTTTTTCTCCAGCTGTCTGGAGTTTTTTTCTGTCCACCCTGGCCATCGGACCTTACTCCTTTTCTATGTTCACTAATGTTGTCTTATTTTAATTTCTTATTTTGTCTTTTATTTTTCTTTTCTTCAGTATGTAAAGCGCTTTGAGCTACTTTTTGTATGAAAATGTGCCATATAAATAAATGTTGTTGTATTAACCTTCACTTAAGTTCTACTTTATATCCATCACCCAAACACACGTTTTATTAAAAATGTAATTGCTAAGTGAGCAGTGCCATGCAGTTTAGAGAGGATTACAACACTCGCTCAAGTTTTCAACTTGAGAGGTCTTCATTTCCAAATGCTACATACAGTACATAGAGTTTAAAAAAAATGGCGTCTTTTCTAACAATTTAGATTTGATACTGGACACTTTTATATAGATTAAGTGTCCAATAAAAATTTAGAAGACATATCTTAAATGTGCGCATACAGAAATGATTATTTAGTTGATGGTATAAGTCAGGGGCGGGCATAGTCTGTCCTGGGGGGCCGCACTGGCTGCAGGTTTCTTAATGAGAGGTTAATTATTGCTGCTGAAGCACGTATTGTCCAAGTGACATTCTGATGCTTCATTTTAGTGGTCTCGCTTGTTAAGGTTCCCCACCCTTAATTGCTTATTTCAATCTTAAACTGTTTTAATGGCTCCTTAATAACATTAAGATGTAAATGACAAAGCAGCCAATAGTTCTCCGTCTAGTTTGTTTCCATTTACATCTGTGTGTGTTCATCATACACTGTTTGATTTAATAAAACACTTAAAAGCAAATGTGACAGACTGAAAATGATCCATTTTAGGCATCAAATCATTTGGAGGATATCCTACGACATAAGAACCTTACATTGCAGAGCAACAAGCCATAAAATTAAATAAGGTCTGGGATTGGCAAGGATTGGTTTCTAATTAAGCACACGGGTTGGAATGAAAACCTGTAGCCCCTGCAGCTCTTCAGGGCCGACATTACCCACCTCTGGTACAGATTATGACCAAGCTGAGGCTGCTACTACCTGATCAAGAGATGACAACTAATTTAAAAAACACACACAGCTGTTACATACAGATAGTATGTGGTTAAAAGGGGTGGAAAAATCAGTCCAACTATAAATGTTATACTAATGGCCTCCTATTTTCAGGGTACAGAAATACCCTCATATTCTTTAAATAAAAGGAAAGTGATAGAATATGCACTGAGGATGCAAGTACTGTATTAACTTATTTGTGTGCAAACTGGTAAAGTCCTGCTCTGTACTTATTCTAATGTCGTATGTTTATATAAGCCGTTATGTCATTCTTTATTTTATGAACATTTGTCTTCCACTTCCTCAGTCTGATCCTCCATCCTTGAAATCAACTTGTATACTTCACTGACTAGGCATTTGCCAACTTGATCCTAAGGCAAGAAATAAATAGCTGTGGAAGGGTTTCTTCATATTTGTGCTTATCCGTCACCCTTCCTCAGGCAGGCATAGGAATATCAGCATAGAAAATTATTTTAAAACCAAACAACCCAAAAAGCTTTAAACGGAGCTTGCATTTCAAGGTTTTCTCAGTGGAGTACTGCGCTAAATGTGAAAAAAAGACACCAAGAAAGCCTACATGCGCTTCTCCCATTGCAGTGTGATATTCCTTTTGCAAAGAAACGCAGTCCGGAATAAAACAGGTTTGTATGTAGAAAATCATTTCTAACCCCAACTGTGCGCAGTTAGTGCCACTCTCAGATTTGCAATGTGCAGTTTGAGTTGTGCAGTGTGTGCATTCTGCATATTCTTTCCATGTGTGACACTCGGGGG
This sequence comes from Polypterus senegalus, assembly GCF_016835505.1. Taxonomy (NCBI): domain Eukaryota; kingdom Metazoa; phylum Chordata; class Cladistia; order Polypteriformes; family Polypteridae; genus Polypterus; species Polypterus senegalus. The sequence goes on along the minus strand of NC_053169.1, from coordinate 86,157,844 downwards.
TGCTGTTGCTCCTCAAACCACGCAGACAAAACGCGTTCAAGACAGCAGGTATAATATTTTTTAATTTTTTTCTTAAATAAAGAAAGATTGTTCCACAATGCACCAATCACCCCAATAAACAATCATAAATCAATAACAATATTAATACCAACAATAATCCACCTCTCCTCCCAGCAGCTCCGTCACACTAGAGAGATAGATAGATAGATACTTTATTAATCCCAAGGGGAAATTCACATAATCCAGCAGCAGTATACTGATACAAAGAAACAATATTAAATTAAATAGTAATAAAAATGAAAAAAATTAAAATAAAATTAATGTTAGCATTTACTCCCCCGGGTGGAATTGAAGATTCCACACTATCACCCAACTCCGGCTCAGTTTGCGGAGTTTCCCATTGTCCTTTATATAGTCCTTGACCCAGAAGCGCTCCTGTCCTTCTGTCCATGTGATTCACTAGCACTTCCGGGTCAGTTGAAGATTTATAATTTTCCTTCAGCCCGGAAGTACTTCTGTTCTTCCGTCCCCGTGACTTGGGAGTACTTCCAGGGTATAGGGAAAATAGAAATCCCTGTGTCTCCCTGCAGCATCACCCGATGGCACCCACGGCACCCAGCAGGGCTGTGAAGTCAAACTCCATCTCCCATGATGCCCTGCGGGAATCTGGGGCACCTTCATGCTGCAGGGAGGACTCCATCTAGAGGCCTGGATGTGTTGGCTGGGATAAGCTGCCGGCCATCTCTCACACATGTTATTGTGGCTTATTCATCTTACTTCTCAAAATCATTTGATTTTAAGCTTGAGGCGTTGCGGTTTCCATTTAGGTAGTTTATAAATAAACTGTTTTAATGAGCAAGACACTCATGTTTGTTTATAGAAATGAAATTCAATATGGCTGTATTTTATCACAATGATGCAATGCCAGTTGAGAAAGACAAGATATCAGGAACCAGGCTTCCTATGTTTGTTTCACTTGTCAGTAGCAACCAGGGGCAGATATCATTAGTCAGGCAAGTTAATGATTACTGCAGAGACGTCTGCACACGATGGAAAAATCTGGTATGGACGCGCCTGAATTTTAAAGTAAAAACACAGCCACTGCAAACCTCAAATAAAAAAGGTTATACATTCTTACAGGATTCCACAGCACAACATCTACTCATATGACCATGCTCAGGACCAAAATCTTCCAGGAAATGCATTTACCTATCAGTTTTGGCAAAATCATTTTTGTGACAATGTGAAATATTACTTTTTTCCATAGCACGGTGGCGCAGTGGGTAGCGCTGCTGCCTTGCAGTATGGAGGCCTGGGTTCACTTCCCGGGTCCTCCCTGCGTGGAGTTTGCATGTTGTCTCCCCGTGTCTGCGTGGGTTTCCTCCCACAGTCCAAAGACATGCAGGTTAGGTGGATTGGCGATCCTAAATTGTCCCTAGTGTGTGCTTGGTGTGTGGGTGTGCCCTGTGGTGGGCTGGCACCGTGCCCGGGGTTTGTTCCTGCCTTGTGCCCTATGTTGGCTGGGATTGGCTCCAGCAGACCCAACCGTGACCTTGTGTTAGGATATAACGGGTTGGATAATGACTGACTGACTGACTTTTTTCCATAATGTACACTCTAATTTTAATTTTTAAAATATTAAATGCAAAACATCATCCCATCTATAATTTATAAAATTGTACAAGCATTAAAAAAACAAATAAAGCTATATTTTTAAAAAGTATCAATAAAATGTAAAGCACAAACTAACATTTCCGAGTTGCTTATTTTTAAGGGTATATGTTAAAATGTTTTTATTTCAGACACTGCGTACCTCTGCATGACCTCCTGGAGTGAGCGTCTTTTTGCATCTCTCACAGCGAAGACACGGCCTGTGCCAATTTCTACCCAAGGACATCACCTTCTCAGCTTTTAAAGTAAAGCAAAGACAGAAACAAAAGGGCTTTACTATTTTTCAAAATGGAAATCAGCAGAAAAATATAGTCTTAGAACAATGAGCTTTTTATTTGTATGAAATATACATACTTCAGCTGGTATACTAGGTTAACTTTAAAGTATCAAAAATTACATGTAAACACTTTTACCAAGAGACGAGTGGTGCGGGTAGTGGGATTGCAGGGTGGAGGTTGAGTGTGATGGATGTTCTGTGTTGTAACTCACAGCTGTAACTTCACCTGGTGCAGACCTGGACTATAGGCAAGTCAATCAGACTACAACCGAGTTAAGTTGTGATGTGACGTGTGTGGATGAGCACAGATGACACAAATTGGTGACACACAGTAAAGAGAAAAAATGACACGCAAGGCTGACAATGATTGTTCACCTTCAGTGCATCCGGAAAGTATTCACAGCGCATCACTTTTTCCACATTTTGTTATGTTACAGCCTTATTCCAAAATGGATTAAATTCATTTTTTTCCTCAGAATTCTACACACAACACCCCATAATGTCAACGTGAAAAACGTTTACTTGAGATTTTTGCAAATTTATTAAAAATAAAAAAACTGAGAAAGCACATGTACATAAGTATTCACAGCCTTTGCCATGAAGCTCCAAATTGAGCTCAGATGCATCCTGTTTCCCCTGATCATCCTTGAGATGTTTCTGCATTGGAGTCCACCTGTGGTAAATTCAGTTGACTGGACATGATTTGGAAAGGCACAAACCTGTCTATAGAAGGTCCCACTGTTGACAGTTCATGTCAGAGCACAAACCAAGCATGAAGTCAAAGGAATTGTCTGTAGACCTCCGAGACAGGATTGTCTCAAGGCACAAATCTGGGGAAGGTTACAGAAACATTTCTGCTGCTTTGAAGGTCCCAATGAGCACAGTGGCCTCCATCATCCGTTAGTGGAAGAAATTCAGAACCACCAGGACTCTTCCTAGAGCTGGCCAGCAATCTAAACTGAGCGATCGGGGCAGAAGGGCCTTAGTCAGGGAGGTAACCAAGAACCCGATGGTCACTCTGTCAGAGCTCCAGAGGTCCTCTGTGGAGAGAGGAGAACCTTCCAGAAGGACAACCATCTCTGCAGCAATCCACCAGTCAAGCCTGTATGGTAGAGTGGCCAGACGGAAGCCACTCCTTAGTAAAAGGCACATGGCAGCCCGCCTAGAGTTTGCCAAACGGCACCTGAAGGACTCTCAGAGCATGAGAAACAAAATTCTCTGGTCTGATGAGACAAAGATTGAACTCTTTGGTGTGAATGCCAGGCGTCACGTTTGGAGAAAACCAGGCACCGCTCATCACCAGGCCAATACCATCCCTACAGTGAAGCATGGTGGTGGCAGCATCATGCTGTGGGGATGTTTTTCAGTGGCAGGAACTAGGAGACTAGTCAGGATAAAGGGAAAGATGACTGCAGCAATGTACAGAGACATCCTGGATGAAAACCTGCTCCAGAGCGCTCTTGACCTCAGACTGGGGCGACGGTTCATCTTTCAGCAGGACAACAACCCTAAGCACACAGCCAAGATATCAAAGGAGTGGCTTCAGGACAACTCTGTGAATGTCCTTAAGTGGCCAAGCCAGAGCCCAGACTTGAATCCGATTGAACATCTCTGGAGAGATCTTAAAATGGCTGTGCACCGACGCTTCCCATCCAACCTGATGAGGCTTGAGAGGTGCTGCAAAGAGGAATGGGCGAAACTGGCCAAGGATAGGTGTGCCAAGCTTGTGGCATCATATTCAAAAAGACTTGAGGCTGTAATTGCTGCCAAAGGTGCATCGACAAAGTATTGAGCAAAGGCTGTGAATACTTATGTACATGTGATTTCTCAGTTTTTTTATTTTTAATACATTTGCAAAAATCTCAAGTAAACTTTTTTCACGTTGTCATTATGGGGTATTGTGTGTAGAATTCTGAGGAAAAAATGAATTTAATCCATTTTGGAATAAGGCTGTAACATAACAAAATGTGGAAAAAGTGATGCGCTGTGAATACTTTCCGAATGCACTGTATGTGTGTTTATAGTTAATTGTAAGACTTAATTTACAACAAATAAAAGAACACTGCATTAAAATCAGTTATTAAACTGCACTGAAATCAAGATATTAAAATCTGAAATTCATTTATTCATTGATATATTCAGTAAACGTCAGTCTGCTGATCTTATGGACACTGTACAGTGTGCTCTGGCTCCTTTCTATCAAGGTAAGTCTGAATTACTGTAATGCTAATTTAGTGGGATCATTTGATTGGAGATGGAGAGAAATGAAGACATTCATAAAGCACAATTGATACAAAAGATTCTGATTAAATAATGAAATCCAAGCAGATCAGTAATGCAAGACAGATGTAATGATTTACAACACCTAAAAAAAAAATATTCACCCTCTTGGAAGTTCCAACATTTTACTCTTATTACACCGAATTAGAGTGGATTTAATTTGCCTTTTTCGATGTTGATCAGGTCTCTGCAAAGCAAGTTAAATGAATTACAAATATAAAACACAAACCCCCCCTTCAAGTCAGTATTTAGTAGCTTAGTAACATTGTCAGCCATGACAGCCTGCTGTCTGTGTAGATTGGCCCCATTCGTATTTCAGAACTGCTCAAGTTCTGTCAGGTGTCATGGGGGTCAAGTGTGAAAAACCTTATTCAAGTCCAGCCACAATTCTTAATTTCTTAGAGATCTGGTCTCTGACTCAGTCACTACACAACATTAATGTTGTTTTAAGCAATTTCTGTCCAACTTTGGCTTTATTTTTGGGGTTGTTGTCATGAGATACTATCATGTGAAGCCTGACAACAAAAAGGACCGATTTACAACCATTTGTGTTAAATAGAATTCCCAGTGGAGGCTGGCTGGTCTTCTTGGCCTTGGGACCCCTGAAAATTTTATTATTTTCTTCTCGATCCTAACTGGAGTGTTTTTTTTTTTTCTTTCTTTCTTACTGTCCTCCCAGCCATCGGACAGAACCTTTTTCTTTGTTACTTCTTCTTTAATATTATTGCTGCCTAATCTTTTTTGTTTTTTCTTTTTGTCATCTTGTAAAGTGCATGGAGCTTCATTGTTTTTTATGAAAATGTGCTATAGAAGTAAATGTTGTTGTTGTCTTGTTGTAAAACAAAATCTCCTAAAGTGCAGGTTTCCTGCGGACTGCCTCAGGTTTTACTCCAGTAGTTCTTTGTATTTTGCTGCATTCATTTCTTTTTCCTCTCTCTCTTTGTCTCTTAGAGGCCTTCATGGGTCTGCAGCAAGAGGCTGCCACAACAATGCTTCACTGTGGAGACGGGGAGCTTCTGATAGGGTGCAATGTTTGGCTTGTGCCAACCATCTTCCTTTGGACTTCGAGTCTCCTGTGTGTCTTCAGGCAAACACTAGCGTTTTTTTCTCTATTATAATAAAAATATCTTGCGACAAGACGTGACTTTTTGAAGAGACTTTTTGGAATGAAGTCCCATGAAGTTCTTTCAAGTCACATCATATTTACAACCTTTAGAAGCAAGTCCGGGTCATCTAACCTCTCAGTTGTGTGAATGCTTTTGGCAGACACACTTCCTGCGCTCTCAACTCATATAAATTTTATCAGGACAATAATTTTATACGTTGTAGATGACACATCAACGACTAAGTGAAGAAGAAAGAGCAGCGTGTCGAAAAGAGACCCAAAAACGTTGGAGAGAAAAGAATGCAAAAAAGAATAATAATCTATGTGCAAATTCAGAAAATAAGGAATGATGTTCAAAAACATTGGCGCGATACACATGCAGAGCCAGTTAAAGATTATGAATTAACGCGAAAATTATCGATCGGTTACACGGCAAATTGGTTAAATGCGTATCAATAGATTTTCCTGAAGCAGGTGGTGGTGATGGTGCGGAAGATGAAAACATCAATTTACAATACCATAAAGAATATCTATAACCGTTAACACCGTCCGGTCTTCCACCGGCAGAATTACTGTTGAAAGGAGCATGTATCATGATGTTATTGCATAATTTATGCATGAGTGATGGACTATGCAATGGGACAAGATTAGTTATATTAAAAATTGGTCGAACAATTCTAACATGTAAAATTTTAACAGGCAATAAGAAAGGTAATGTAGTACATCTTCCACGAATAACATTAGACACAAAAGGAGATCTTGATATGCCATTAGTATTAAAAGGTTTACAGTTTCCCGTGAGAATAGCTTTTGCTATGACAATTAACAAATCACAGGGACAAACATTCAAAAAAGTCGGTTTATTTATTAGAGAGAAAGAAACGGTATTCACTCATAGGCAGTTATACATTGCATTGTCACGATGTAAGTCCAAACATGGAATCAAAATTCAATGCGATCTTGAAGAAAAGTTAATTCCAAATATTGTTTTTACTGAAGTTTCAATGTAAAAATGAAAACTGCATATGTAACAATACCCATGAAAATAATCTAACTGCCAAACTAAATATCCGGTTAACCAAACCCGGGGATTGGCGAGTGAAGCAAGCAGGGGGCGGAACCCCCTAGTGTTTTGTAAAGAAAAAAACGGTGGCTTTCTCACTGCCACTCACCCTGAACACTGCGACTAGTGAAGCACCCAGGTGACAGTTGGTGTATGCACAGTGTCTTAGCTGCTGTAGTTTATTTGTTCGGGTCTCATTGGTCTCCTGGTGGCCTCTATTAGTCTTATTCTTGCATGATCACATAGTTTTTATGGTTAACCTTGTCCATAAATAAGCTGTACCAAATTGTTTCCATTTCTTAATGGCTGATTTAACTGGACTTCATGGGCTTTCCAGTAACATGCCTATTTTCTTTTCTCCATCCCCTGACCTGTACTTTTCAATCACCTTTTGACAGAGCTGTGTGTTCTTTGGTTTTCATTGTATTTAGGGCATGATACCGACTTGGACTTTTCAGATACAGAAGTGCATTTAAGCTACAATCACGTGAAACCTCAGACAGGTGACCTCCATTGAAATAACATCTGAAGCCAATTGGCCACACCAGTGAAGATTTAAGGGCCGGTTTATACTTCACGCTCAGAACGCGTACGTGCCCACATCATGGCTGCCACGCATTCCCAGCGTTCATTTCACGCGTCCTCTGAGCAGGTCCTCAGAAATTAATGCGATGCGTGCGCAAATTGCAGTAACAGCAAAAAGTCGGAGGGCGCAGTGTGCTAAAAGTTGGAACGTGACGTCAGAGTCTCTGTTTACTGTCTACATATGACTGAAACCTTCGCAGATCCTATGAGACTGATGTGCGCGCTTCGATGTTTGATGAATGGTTCGATGTGGTGAAGCAAAATGCCAACATACAGATGCATTCGTGGTCCTTTTATATTCAAGCGTCGCATATTCCCGATCGTAAGGACATAATGATGTGATGATAGATATTAAAAGTCTCTTTTTTTGCAACTTCATAACAGCAACATAATGTATAGCGTATATTTGAGCCACTGAGAAAAAAATAAAGGACACGGTGAAAATTTGTATTTTGTGATTAAAGTGGAAATTTCAGCTTTAATCTTGAAATGTCCACTTTAACCTCGTAGTTTACTTTATCATTAATGCAGACCATCGTAAACATCATCCCAGGTTTTAATCGCTACGAGTTTCTTGGATCTGACAGCAGCGGCAAGCAGCAATACAGTAGATCACCACACAGAACAAATTAAATGTATGATATTCCAACTCTCTGCACATTTAGAATCTTTAGATTTATACTTCTTATCACTTTCATGATGAAATGCATTAAAGTGTGTATGTTACATTTTACATATAATTTCGTTTAAATGAATACTGTTAATAATTACCCACATGGGGGTGTCACAGTGGCGGAGTAGTAGCACTGCTGTCTCGCAGGGAGTTACGTTGCTGGTATTTCCTGCTTGTATTCCACACTGTGATCCGGTTTCATTCCAAAGATATGCAGATTTGGGGATTTAGTGCCGCTAAAATGACGCTAGTGTATGTGTGTGCTTGTATTCACCTTGCGATGAGCTGAGGCCTCAATCAGGGATTGTTTCTCACTCGTGCTCAGTGCTTGCTGGAATGGACACATCCCTGGATTGATAGATTTAATCAATAAACATCCTTTTCAGAGATATTGCGGTAAGGTGTCATCGGAATTTAATGGGTGTTCTAGGCAATTCACAACACAGAGAAGCCGAACATATTCTCACCGTGATAATATCTCGCACTGCCACCTAGTGGATTCCTCCAGATTTACGTAAAGTACACGCGCAAGTATAAACACTACAACGCTTGTGTAGCCGGAGTGTCTGCTGCAGCATGCGTCACGTCGTGTGAAGTATAACTCCGGCTTAAGGTGCGTCATAATAAAGGGGGTGGATACTTATGTGTTTTATATTTGTAACTAGCTCAGTGCTACGCACCATTGTGAAGAGGGGTGCTGAATGCACCCCAAGGAGATGCAGTCACTCCTCTGAAACCCCTCTTAAATGGTGATACAATGGGAATCAAATAACAGTTTTTTTCCCCTCCTCTTTGCTCAATCAGCTGTTGGCTTGCTGCTGCTCCTGTGCGGTGTGATCTGCATTTTGTGCGGCGCTTCAAATGTTTTAAAGTCACTGCCTTGTCTCTCTTCACCCCCCCAGACATCCTCAAACACTATTTGATCTCTTTTCGCTGTTCGGTTATTTCAGAGTAATATTTTCCATTTGTTTGCGCAAATGTGAGCTTTACTCTCATTTTTTTGAGACTTTCGAATTTTCCTACTTCCATTATCTCTAACCTTTCTCTGCATGTGTATCATGGGACTTGCTTTCAAAGGTTGTAAGTATGACGTGACCTGTCCGTCTCATGGGACATGAAAGTGTCTCTCTGTCTCTCACAGATCTCTCTTCAAAAGATCACATCTCGTACCAAATGGTTGTTATATTTTTTATAATACAGTAGAGAGATTAATTTAGACCACTTTGTAGAGATCTGTTCACGGAAAAATAAAATTACATCCACTATGATTCAATGCTGTATAATAATAAAATATAATAACATCCAAGGAGGTGAATACTTTATATAGGCATTATAAGCTTAAACTCTGGAAAACGAAAAAGTATTACCAGTATGGTCTATAATGTTGAAAATATACACTTTAAAGAAAATAGTAAATTACTTTCAAAACTAATTTGTTAGAACAATGCATCATTACATTACTTACCAAAATAGACTACCTTTCCACAGCCAGGGCAAAGTGAGGTTTCCCCAGCGAAAGTCTTAACACGTACAGAAGCAGCTAAAATAAAAATAATTGCTTCTTTTAGTAATGGTACACTGTAATCTCTCCACCTTTATTAAGAAAAGTCATCTGTGATAACAAGTAATATGAATAAATGAGTACAGTACACTATCAGTTTAAATGAAGTACAATTTCAAGAGTCAATATATTTATATTTGAGGAGATTTCAGATATCCATTTTGATAAATTTACATATACGCTACGTTTCAGCCTTCCTGTTTTATGGTGCAATGCTACAATTTGTACATGTGCTGTATCAATATAGGATTCAAATGCCTCTTTGCAGGGTCCATAAACAGTGGTATGTCATTTTAGCAGATTTTTTTTTTTTTTGCAAAGATAAAACAATGTTCCTCTCTTAATGTTCTCTCTCTTGTTCGCTCTATCCTGGGTCCGCTGCTCTTCTCAATCTACATGCTTCCGCTAGGTCAGATTATCTCAGGGCACAACGTGAGCTACCACAGCTATGCTGCTGACACACAGCTGTACTTATCAATAGCTCCTGATGACACCGACTCTCTCGATTCACTAATTTGTACATGTGCTGTATCAATATAGGATTCAAATGCCTCTTTGCAGGGTCCATAAACAGTGGTATGTCATTTTAGCAGATTTTTTTTTTTTTTGCAAAGATAAAACAATGTTCCTCCCTTAAAGTGATGCAAGGCTTAAATATAGATCAATGATGACAGTTGAAAACAAGCCCTTCTTACATAATTTAGCAAATGAGGAATGGCAGCCAAGGTTGAAAATTTAAGACAATAGAACAGAGTTCACCTGCTACAACCCTGGAATCAAGGTTATTATGTAAGACTATGCAGTTATAACCTTGATTGATTCAACATTAGACACTAGCAATAAATAAATAAATCTTACAAAGATGAAGTAATGAGCAAACATTTTATTTCGACATATTGCTGCCATCTCCGAGTCCCGACTCAGTTCCCAGTTGTACAGTATGTAGTGCTTTGAAGTGTATTAAATCCCTCTATTGAGTGAGCTTGCCTTCCACAGTTCAATGGTATTCTGTTAAATTTTAAGACAATGGCTCACAGTTGGGCATTTCAATGTCTACAATACATTGGCATCTCATGTGAAGCTAGCTGCTGTCTTTTCTTAATAGGCAAGTTCTCTCTATGAACCGAAACTAGAAAAGTGGGTACAACAAGGAGTGGAAAAATACAAATTTACATTTTCTACAAACATAGGATTGAAATACAATTTCTGTTTACTTAGGATTAACATGTGATATTCTTAACTGTTTGACTACAACTTAAAAATAAGATTAAAAAAGGCCTTTTAACTAAAAGACTCTTATTTTGTGTCAATGCCTAAGTTTTTCTAGCTTCTTTTTCTTTTCATCTGCATTTTGCAGAATGAAAGTTGCATTACAAAAAAGAGTAGACAAGGAATTTTGTGGAGCAAAAGATTTATTTAAATTAATATCTGTAGTGAAACTACTCTGTGTTTGTTGATTTACCAGATATGGAGAAGACAACACAACAATACAGCACAAAAGCAAGTTGACTAACTCAGAGCTAACCTCAATTTTATAATAGAAATCCAGTTACAGCTAAACATTTCCTGCAGTTAAATGTTAACATTTATCTGATAATAATAATGAAGCTGGAAATGTCTTGCATACATTTCAGGAGCAGAAGACCAGTTGTTTTCTTCTTCTTGTAATCTTAATACTTTTAAATCTGTTTGTAAGCATTGGCCCAAACATTTTAAGGGACAGTCAATGAATAATCCTGTATTATTACAACAGATAAATTCTATAAAAGAAGGGAGTGTTAAGTAATATATTTCAAGCATCAGCAATGAGGATAACCAAATTTTCTGTGTTGCTTTCACTGCAAAAAATGAAATCTAAGCAAGTAAAAGAAGTACCAGTGGAACCTCAGTTTGTGAGTATAATTCATTCTGGAAACGTGCTTGTAATCCAAAGCACTCGTATATCAAAGCGAATTTCCCCATCTATATAATAAAAGCCCAGCGCGGTGTCCGGGTCCGCGTTCCTTTTGGCTGTATAGCCGCCCTGTAGAAAAGCCCCAGTCCGTCCCCTCTCAGAATACCTGCTTACCCCCCTCCGTTCTTTCCCCTTTGCTTTTATTTTTCCTGTTCCCGAAAATCTTTTCAAAACAAAAGTAAAGAAATAGACAGAGCGTCACATTAACGTCTTCTCCCCGTGCCTATTAAATAATCAATAAAATGAAATAAAAAAATCACGAAAGAAACAGAAACCACAACCTACCCTTACAGCGTCCACTGCGCTGCTGGCGTTACAGCCAAACACGTGGTGTATGCAGGTTATGAGGTGTGCCCGTACTACAACAGATTATATTGTTCATATACTATTAACTATTTACAGGGATCAACTCTTTTGGGGAAGTTCATAACAAAAAAAAAAATTAAATGTATAAATAACATGTTCACTTGAGTATTTCGAGCCCCGCGTCTGAGTCGGATGGTTCCCCTGGTCACCAATTCGTGTGTTTCACTATGCCCACTATGCCTTTCCGTCTTCAGCTACCCATGTGCACTTGTACGGAGGAGACCTTACGGAACAATGGCGAAACGAAACGCAACTAAACCTGCTGCTGCGAGAGATGACACATTACAACATGATCACGAAGCAAAGAGGCAAAGGCGTGACAGTCGCTTGCAAGAAACGGACACTCAGCATTCACACAGATTAGCTCAACGACGCGTCTCTGCCGCACAACGAAAGGCAACTGAAACCCCTACAGAGAGAGAAGACAGATTACGCCGTGATCGCGAAAGAAAGAGGCAAAAGCGTGTCAATGAGACACCCGACGAGAGGTCCTTACGATCGAGTCCTTCAACTGTGGTCATCCAACGCACAGCGTAGCACGCGCCAAGTTGCTAGTAAGAAATAATAATGGAAACTCAGATAATTTGTTTCACAACCCACAAATATTTATAAAAAAATGATAAGTACAAAATATAAAGTAAAAATACATAAAACAAATTAACCTGCACTTTACCTTTGAAAAGAATCGTGGCTGGTGTGAGCGAGACGAGAGAGAGGAGAGGAGGAGGAGGAGGAGGAGGAAGAGGGTTATCGTGTAGGACGACTTTCACTCTAACTAATGGAATCCCTGCTATCTGTTGGCTCACTGGAATCTTTTTCTTTTTATGCAACTTTAACAAGAAACCTATCGAATGACAGTTGCTTTTGCCTGAAAAGTCACTACACTTGGACACAAAATTTTAAAAAATGCTTTATGTACTTTAGGGATTCTAAACTCTTTTGAGAACCCCCAACAGGACAACATGCGGAAGAGCGTCCTGAAGCAACCACAGGTTCCCAGCACTGTAGCAGTTCGCCGTTAAAGTGAATCAGAAAAGATCACGGTCAAGCTAGAAGCGCCTGCCATCGATGGGTGACGCAAGGAACAAGGAACATTATAAACGCAAGAGCACAGGATTACTTAGCCACTAACCTGGCCACGACTCTGCCTGATTGCGGTGTCTGCATATAGGAGATCCCATTGCAATAAATAACCGTGCTGCTCCTGTTTCACGCTGAATAAAGCTGGTGTTGTTAAAGTACTGACACTCAGCCTCGTGTTTTGGGGTGCATGACAGAGACTCGCACGTTACAACACACACACACACACCTGGTCATAATGCTATAGTAAACAGTATACGCGCATACGGATGTTGGACTATGAGTGAGGCACGCCGACTGAGAACGAGCATGGGAGACGATTACCCATAATCCTCACGTGACACCCGGCGGACAAAGTGTTTACGTACTACTCGTAATGCAAGACCTCGCTCGTTTATCAAGTTAAAATTTATTCAAAATTTTAGCTCGCCTTGCAAAACTCTCGCAGACCAAGTTACTCGCATTCCAAGGTTTTACTGTATTTACTGTACATCATGGCATTAAATTTTGCTTTCCTTATTGTAAGAATTATTGACTTGTCAAAAAATTTGTATTTATGATTATTTGTCATACTTTAAGAAATCTTGTCAAGTAAATTTTGATAACCTCATTGGCAGATTTTTTTGCTAAATAAAATCAAAAAAAAACTTCCATTTAAATTTTTTTGTCTAGTTTTTACATATGCATTTTTTGCAGTGTTTAAAGGAATCCAGGAAAAAAAAAAAAAACAAAAAGAAAATGCAAACACAAAAACTGACAGACAGACAACACATAATCAGAAAGCATACTGAGCAGGAGAAAGTTTAAATTATAATAATAATAATAATAATAATTCTTTGCATTTATACAGCGCTTTTCTCACACTACTCAAAGCGCTCTGTAATTGCAGGTTAAGGGCCTTGCTCAAGGGCCCAATAGAGCAGAGTCCCTTTTGGCATTTACGGGTTTCGAACCGGCAACCTTCTGCTTGCCAGTGCAGATCCCTAGCCTCAGAGCCACCACTCTGCCATTATGATGAAATGGACTACAATCTAAAACTACATAAAGCAAAAATTAGATAGATAGATAGATGTAAGGCACTATATGATAGATAGATAGATGTAAGGCACTATATGATAGATAGATAGATAGATGTAAGGCACTATATGATAGATAGATAGATAGATAGATGTAAGGCACTATATGATAGATAGATAGATAGATAGATAGATAGATGTAAGGCACTATATGATAGATAGATAGATAGATAGATAGATAGATAGATAGATAGATAGATAGATAGATAGATAGATAGAACCGCAAGGAACTATATGATATGATATGATAGAGCTGCAAGGTACTATATGACAGACAGACAGACAGACAGGATACTTTATTAATCCCAACGGGAAATTCACATACTCCAGCAGCAGCATACTGATAAAAACAATATTAAAAAGTGATAAAACATGCAGGTATAACAAACAATAACTTTGTATAATGTTAACGTTTAAACGTTTTAACGTGAAGAGTCACAGTGTGGGGGAGGAACGATCTCCTTTTCATTTTTCTTTTAAATGTCATTGTCTTAGCCAGACATTTTTACTGGTAGTGTTACTGAAGAGGAAGGGCTGTAAAGAAAATATTTTAAGAAGCACAGAGGGTCACTAGCCTATTAAAATTCCTTGGTGAAGTGCTGGTCTGACTCATTCACTCATTTAGCTAAACATTTACTGCCACTGTTCATTTCTATTTTAAACTCATAACTGCTGTAGGGAGTATCTAATGGATTCAGTCCAAAACAATTTTAAAAATGTGCATGTGCCTATAGATTAAGACACATTAAACATGCAGTTAAAATTTTTTCCACAGGTATCTGATATGGCATTTGAAAATCAAAGACTGGAAGAGAAAGAGAAGAGATAGATAACACAGAAAAATAAGAAAGATGCTATGGTAATGAAGACAGAGAGTGGCAGTCACACCACCAGGGCAGAAACTAAAAAAGAATGAGAAGCAAGTTGGTGAAGAGCAGAGAGCCACTAATTACTGAAACCAGATGAACCGTTAATCCCTACAGATGTCAAGATACAGCAGGTTGGAAACAGAAGACGTCCGGTGGTTAAGAGAGACACATATGGGATTTAAAATGAAAGACCAATGCCAACTTGGCTGCCCTACCTCCCAAGGGGATCAAGGGAGCAGTGCTGTAGACGTAAGAAGAACATAGAGGGCCACGATACAGTCTAGAGCAGGGGGCTCCAACTCCAGTCCTGGGGAGCTACTGTGGCTACAGGTTTTCATTATAACCCTTTTCTTAATTAGTGACCAGATTTTGCTGCTAATTAACTCTTTCCCTTAATTTTAAAAGACTCAGGCCCCTTAATTATTTATTTTTTCCTTAAGTAGCAACCAAACAATATTAAGACGCAAAATGAACCAACTCAAACAACAACCTGCATCCATCACACGATAACTGAAAATAAAAAAATGTGAAGGCCTCAGTAATGTTAATCTGCTCAGGTCCACAAAACATTTTGACAGCGCTCTTAAAAAAGAAAATCAACAGTTTTGGAAATGTCTGCCATGGCAGATTGAGTGCCATGGAATTAAATAACGGGTTTAATTAGCAACGAGGACTGGCTTCAAATTAAGAAACTGAATGAAGTGAAGTTGGTTGGAGTTTGAGGCCCCAACTTAGTTGGCCATCTGTTGGCTCACTTCACATCAAATTTATATGTTTAAGTGCCATTTAAGGAAGAAAGAATCAATTCTGCAGTCAGAGACTCAAGAAAAGTCCATTAAAATAAAAGGAAATAGTTAATTAGCAGCAAAGACTGGTCACAAATTAAAATAAAGAGTTAGAATGAAAACCTGCAGCCACAGTAGCTCTCCAGGACTGGAGTTGAAGACCCCGGGTCTAGAGTATCAAAAGCTGAAGGACAATATGGGGGCATCATTAAAACATATGGAGAAAAGTACCAGGAACTTGGGATTAGTAGCCACACACATGGTTAAAAACTTAAACCAAGTAGGTTGGCAAATAATTGATGTTTTAAGAAGCATGACATATTAAAAAGAAACAGTGAGTATCCCTGGTGTCAGGGATGCCAGGGGCAACGACCCGGCCGGGACGCCGTGAGGGACCGGAAGAGGGTCAAAGCCCACCCTGGATCACGTGGGGGCCGCCTTCCTGGTTGCTCTGGGGGCCACGGGTTGAGGGCATGGAAGCCCCCCCTGTAGGGGCCCGTGGTCACCGCCAGGAGGCGCCCCAATGCCTTAGGGACCTGTTACCTCAGCACTTCCGCCACACCAGGAAGTGCTGGGGGGAAGAATAAGGACGATACCCGGAGAGCTGCCGGGAGAACAGCCGGCACTTCCACCACGCTGGGGCGTGGCCAACGGGGGAGTGTTGGAAGCACCTGGAGCTCATCCGGGTCATGTATAAAAGGGGCCGTCTCCCTTCATTCGAGGCTGGAGTCGGGTGGAAGAAGGACGAGGCAGGAGTAGAGATTGTGGAGGCGGCCCGAAGAAAAGGCATTGAGTGGCCAGGACTGTGTGTTTGGGGTTTGTGCACTTTATTCTGTGTCTGAGTGACAGCTCATAATTGTATATCTATACTAATAAAAGGCAAAGCCCTCACTCATTCACTCACTCACTCACTCACTCACTCACTCACTCACTACTCATCACTAATTCTCCAACTTCCCGTGTGGGTGGAAGGCTGAAATTTGGCAGGTTCATTCCTTACAGCTTCCTTACAAAAGTTGGGCAGGTTTCATTTCGAAATTCTACGCGTAATGGTCATAACTGGAAGCAGTTTTCTCCATTTACTGTAATGGAGATGAGCTTGAACGCCGTGGGGGCGGAGTTTCGTGTGACATCATCACGCCTTCCACGTAATCACGCAGTACATAGAAAACCAGGAAGAGCTCAAAAAAGCGCTGAAGAAAACATGCATTATATAATTGAGAAGGCAGCGAAACAATAAGAAGCGAGCGAGTGACATATACAACCATATTCATGAGTTCTGCTACTTCGGAAACAAAGCACGATGTAAACCTACACTTTACATTAAGTTCATAGACAGGCTGCCGCTGGCGTTTGTAATTTAGTGCCTGCCCATAGAAGGCCGTCCGTCAGCGGCAATCCAATAGCAAACTGCCACGGGTAAATATTCACGGGTGAAGGACTGTGCTTATGGAGAGGAAGATGAGATGGTCAGGGTGGTGTTTGACACAAACTCAGCGAAACTGCGAGAGAAAGTTTTAAGTGCCAGGACTAAGGTAACATTAAATACAGCCACAGACATAGCACGAGATGGCACCAGCACTGCTGGGAACCTTCGATGCATGTACACCGAGCGGCTCACGTGAACTGACACAGTGCACAGATAAAAAGCAACAGTTCCAAAGAGCGCTGAACAAAAACCGAATTACACAATTGAAAAGGCAGCAAAAAATATGAAGCGTCTGATAAGCATATTCATAAATGCAGCTACTGCGGAAACAAAGCACACGGTGGAAAAAGTCAATGTCCCGCTAAAGGAAGACAGCGTAAAAAACCCGTGCATGCAGTGTGTCAGGTCTCAGATAAAGAAGAAGACGAGCTGTTTATTGATGCAGTAAGAAACGAATCGATGAATGAAACCTGTCATCTTTACAACGATTGACAAACACGGAATGTAACTTGAACACAACACATCCTACAAATACGAAAATGATTGAAAGAAATAATTATATAATAAATACGTGTGGTGGTGAAAAACATGTCCGCCTGTCTGTGTCCAGGTCGGCTCCACACTGGGTAAAAGGAGAGAAGATCAGATGTCATCTCTCTAAATCTAGTATGGTGGTAAAGTTCTGTGCCCAGCTTTATGCAAAGCCGAATACGTGGTGTAGACGGACTACAGACAGGTTGGAAGAGAGAAGATCATAGCTCTTTTAATATTGGTTTAGTTCTTCTTAATGTTAATAAACACCATTACTTTTGTGATATCCCCACTTAGCCATTTAAAAATATCTTTGCCTCATAGGTACCACCTGGTTCCATGGAGGCAGGCACTTTGTTGTTAGCAATAATACCCACTGGAGGCAGCATGACTTGCAGGGGACATCATGTGCTTGTCATTTTGCTGACAGTATATAAATAACAGTGGCATGCATTCTGATGTGTGCAAGATTTGGATTTAAATAAAAAGAAAATCAATAGCAGAGATTAGGCTAGGAAAAGGATTCTAGAAAGGTTTAGAACTTTCAACTTAGCCTTTCGCCTCAACAGTGATCAAATGGTGTAGAAGATAGTGGACAGTCTTGCTTGATACCTTTTTAAATTTGAAAAGGTTGAAAGACAACTAAATTTGTAAATAAGGACTGAAGGGGAGGTCTTGATCGCATTAACATACACTGTGTCAGACCATTAACATGGAACCAGCAGATGCAAGGTGGCTATAAATGAAATTGGTCTGATTGGAAGGAACGATTTGGCGTTTTTTATGACTGATTTCAAGTGTCTGGTAAGTAATCTTATCCACTTTGTAAGCAACCTGGCATTGGAGTTCATCATGGAAATCAGGTGGTAATTTGAACGTTTAGAAGCGTCCTTTCCCTGTTTCAGGATGAGTCTGTTCATGCCAAAGGTCATTGAGGAATAATTTTTTTCTGGATAAAATACCCGAGTTTACAATTTGAAAAAGGAAGACAGATAATGGATTGTTTAAAAAAAAAAAAAAAAAAGGCTGGTAGGAGACAATATTGACCCTCACCCATTGTGATCAAAGCCTGCTTAAACTAAGTTGGTCATGGAATCTATCAAGGAGCTATTTGGGAGCGTGAGAATGTCTACTGGATAGCCCCTTTCCATGATAATTAAGCTTTATTAGAAACTGTCTGTATACTTTCTTCTATGCTCCACAAAAATTTTAAATTTTTCCCTGTTTATTTTTTTACTAGACATTTCAACCATCAACATGGGAGATGTTCAGAAAAGCATGGGAAAAGATTAAACTGTGCGCAGTAAATGGAGGGAGGCCTACAGACAATTTCTAGACAAGTTTAAGTTAGAAAGCATATGGACTTGGTGGCCTCCCTGTTGAATGGAGTTTAAATGCATAGCTAAATGTATAGCTAAGAACAAATAATATTAAATTACTAATTATACTAGATTAGTTGGTAAGAAGTGCTGATTTGAGTTTGAGAGCCAAAGCTCAAGCAAGAAAGTCACATCTCCTGAGGTCTAAGTGCCAATAATTTACTGGCTTTAGCTCTGGATGTGTCAGCGTGCTGTGGATGTTAAAATTCTTCTGTGGAGCAGCATAATTTTCAAACTAGTCCAAGTAATTTATAATTCAGAGCCTGGACATGCTTTCTCTAAAAGTAAAAAGTCGCAGTTGAAGTTTGGTGATCTTCTGCCATTTAGAAAAAGCCCCAACCACTCCAGTGATATTTCAGTTCTTATATTAATTGTAGTTTTAGTTTTTAGTTTATAAAATTAATTTTTATTTTGTTCCAGTTTTCAGTGGAGTCAACTATTTTTATTTAGTTCTGTGTTTAAAATTTTTGTTTTTTTATTTTTCTGTTGCAAGACCACAAATACTGGCCTACACATATTTAAATGCAAGAGCCTCTGAATAGAAGAACAGTAGCAACAAGCACCTGTTGGGCTCACAAGCGCCCCCTTCAGGGCTACACGGTACTGTCTGCCTGACCTTACGCCTTTTCACTGCGGTTTTATATCCGATCAGCAAGACTAAATATCTCACACACATTCATTAAAGATATTAGCCATACTGTGGAAAGTCAGGGTGTATAATAAACATGTCTGCAGACATTGGATCGGTGACAAACAAAGAGACAGCAACAGGCACGCGCCAGATTGTATGTATCAACCCCGTATGTCGGGGAGAGCGCAGTCCGAGGTGAGGCGAGGCTCATCACTGCTGCACCTCCCGTTTCTCCCCTGTATTTGAACAGGAAATGTGCCAATTCAGTGATTTTGACTATACAAATGATAAAAATTATTGGAATGCCCTGTGTTGGCTGAGATTGGCTCCAGCAGCCCCCGTGACCCTATTCGGATTCAGCGGGATGGATGGAATCACACAGAAAACAATTTTATAGCACATACCAGTAGACCAATTTTTTTTTTTTTTTTACTTTTCATGATGACAGGTGAGACCGCATGTCCCTGTATGGAGTACAGTCCTGGAATTACACTAAGTGCTGATCCAGCTGGCCCTGCACTGAAACTCCGAGACTCTTTTCTTCTTCTTGCATGCTACATTTTCTTTTATTATCATCTGCAGTGTAATTAAAGTATTTCCACACGTTACTTTCTCACTTTCTACCTGCAAACATCTGTGCAAAACTCGCCTTCATCAACCACAAGTGCTTACTGCTTCTACCTGACGAGCCAAATGTACTCGACAAACAACAGTTCTTTACGGAAGTTGTGACATGTGACCGTAGTAAGCCCAAGTTACAAGATCACCGCATAGTGAACAGCGCAACGTAACTGAACACTCAGGATGACTTACAAACAACCCCTTTACACGACTGAACCAGACTGAACGAAAATGCTATTGCTGTTTTTTTTTCGTTTTTTGTCAGTTTTCATTCTTGTTTTAGTTCATTCACAAATCACTCATTTTTATTTAGTTTTAGTTTCTCTGTATGCCTTAATTTCAGTTCATGTTCTTGTAAAACAAAAAACAATATTTTTGTTTCTAGTTTTCATTTTCATTATGAAAATATCACTGGACCATTCCAGAAACTTTATTGTGAAGAGTAAAGACCCATATTGCCTCTTTAACGGACCAATTAATAAATGCCAGGATCAGCAACAGAGTGTGAGATAACAGAAATAAAATATATTCCATTTAAAAGATTGTTCCCTGAAAAAGTGAAGTGGTGAATTTCCAATGAGCAGTAGAAGGTGAGTGTTAAACAAGATGAAGCTGCGCAAGGACAGCTATGTGCTTAGTACATTTGTAGCCAAGGAAGCAATCTAAAGTGAACTAAAATATAGTGATGTCTAGATTGAGAAGGATAGTGTTCAGGTTGGGTTCAGATTATGATACATGTTGAAAAGATATAAAGCATATACAAATTTTCAGATTGGACCAAGTCAATAGATTCATATAATTTAGCACAGATGCCAAGGATTAATTCAAAACCTCTGAAATGTAAATGTAGTTGCTTAGCTTTTGTAAGACGGAAGGTCATTATGGAGTTGGTGAGTAAGTGATGCTCAATGCAATTTTTCTTCCATCTCTTACCATCGGCAAATAGGAAAATCTGCCAGCATTGTCAGCTCCGTAACCAATCGTTTCAAATCTAGTGTTTCACAGCTAAGTGATTCAATTCTAGTGTAGCACAACCTGAAAGTGATCACACTGCACTTATGCACACTTGCAGAAGAAGAAGAAGCAACAAACAGTACTTACTTCCACATAAAAATATGTCTTAACTAACAGACGGGATTCTAGTAAGAAAGCGATATCCTTTCCCCCACTACAGATAATCAGTTTTGCTAAATTTCTTAATGTTTAAAAGGATGGCCCAATTGTCTATCATAACAGTAATGCAACAATGTGCAAGTATATACTGTGCAAACAAGTCCAAATGAAAGGCAAATTAACAGTGGCAGCAGAAGATCATACACAATTTAACGGTGTGGTATCAGCATAGGACAGTCACTGGACCTTTCTATAGGAGCTGTGCAATTTAGAGTAATTTTTGCTGAATCGAAACAGAATAAGCAGCAAAGGACACATCTGCACCAGAAGAAACAAAGAGGTCAAAATAAATTTAGGGCCGAAAGATCCTGGAAGAAGCCGTTACAGAGTAAATGAGTCACTGGCCTAGTGAACAGCCTCAAGAACTTGTTTCAAGTCATCACAAATGAGGTCTCCCGAGTTAACTTGAGATCTGCAATGGTACAAAAGAAGAAGCTGTAGCTCCACTTCCCGAGCTGTTGTCACTGAAGGAGTCATTGCCTTCCTGGCTTGAGCTGTTCTAGGTCTAAATTTGGAGAACAGATGAACCCACAGGCCCTCAAAGTACAAAGTAGTAGTGGAGAACTTTATGGGCCTTCCAGAGAACTACTTTACTTCTAGGCATAATCAAGAAACCACTTCATCATATAGTAATAGACTATATACTGTACTCTGACATCTTTCAGTCATCAGAACTTTATCTTTGTTTCTTCGATGCCTAATTATAGACATTTCTTTGATTTCTGTCCTTCAGACCTGTTAATTTGAAAGTTATAGATGCAACTTAGCAGTCTAAAGCCTCAGTCTTTGTGTTGTGATTGCTCACTATGTTTAGCAATAGCCCTAACTCAACACTAAATTTATTTTGTTTTGCTATTCTTTGACCTCAGTTATACTGCAGTTAAATATACCAAAATCCCCTTGAAAGATGATCTTATGGCAACAGTTAGTCCAGAACAAATCTCCTCTTTCTGAAGGCAGCCATATTAGACTTCCTGAGGTCTTCATCCGAGGTGCTGGAAACCACAGAATGGGATCTAATAAAGTATTTATAAATTGGCTTTCGGAAGAAATATCAGGAGAAAAAAAAAAAAAAAAGGGTGGAAACTAGGAGTGGTGTCATATAGCTATCATAACGTGTGTCCATCCACCGATAGTCACATGGATTACATTTTAATCCAATACAAGGAAGCATACAAATAACAAATAATGACAAAATACTGTTTGAAACCTGTGTTAAAAAACTGAGTGTTTCACACATACGAGAGGGGACCCAAAAATAACTTGAATTTTGTTGTTGTTAGGTTGATACTTGTAGTACGTGGTTGGGCTGCTAGGGCGATCTAGTTACACTCCTTACAAGTCAGTCTGCCAAGTGCCATCAGTGTGGAAGGTTGTGCTTGTGTTCAGTGAATTTTGTAAAAGTAGTTTTGTGCAAGCGTCGTTTTTTTACGATGGCCGATTATCGTGAGCAACGCACGGCAGTGAAAATTTGTTTTCTTCTTGAAAAAAGCGTTGCAGAAACTATTGTTATTGAAACGGTATGACAACCCTGAACCACCCACCCTACTCACCGGATTAGGCTCCGTGTGATTTCTTTGTTCCCTCAGATGAAAAAAAGAAAGACTTGAAAGGAAGGCATTTTGCTGACGTCAAAGAGGTAAAACAAGAAACGACCAGAGCATTAATGGGCATTAATTCAGACGAATTTAAAAAATGTTTCGAACAATGGAACAATCGGTTAGATAAGTGTATTTCCGCCAATGGAGAGTACTTTGAAGGAGACTAATTGTAGTTTGTACGGAAAATTAAACACAACACATTTGAAAAATATTTCCGGTTATTTTTGGGTCTCCCTTCGTATTTATTAATGATTGTACACCTGTTTGATGGCCCCACTTAGTTATAGGGACACCAGAAACCAGAGACAATCCTAGCAACATTACAAGCAAGGTAGGAACCAAACCTGCAGGACTCGGGTGTACACATTCACACTGGTTCACACAAGACCCATCTGGAGTCTTGAATTATGCACATATGCCTTTAGGATGTAGATGGAAAAGTAAAACACCTATAGAAAAATGTGTAACATCCATAAACTGAACTGAATACTTGTTAACAAAACCTTAATTTCTGCTGTACTTCAATTTATTAATACGAGAATGAGAAGTTTCCATTTTGCATCACCGATTATCTATAGATAGATACTTTATTAATCCCAAAAACATAGGCTCATAAAGCACAGATTGTGATCATGGCTACATACCTTTCTGCTGTGTTTTTACCGTCTGATTAGCTGTCCAAGGTGTAGTAGGAGAGTTACCACTGGGGCTTTCCATTGATTTGCTCACAGGCGTGGATGGTGGAGTGTCGTAAATGTAGCATCCTGCACCTCCAATATTGACTCCTGTGTTGATATTATTGGAAAAGGTTCAAACTATAAGCATATTCATAAAGTAGTCACACTAATGTAACAACATACCACAAGGTGCATGCCATAGGACAATCGTTCTCAAGTTCAGTCCTGGGGCTCCCGTGGCTTCATCTCAACCAGTTTCTGCTTTTAGACGGACCTTACTTAAACTGGGAACTCACAGCTTGCTCATGTTGTTTTTTTCTTTTCAGAAATTACAAAAATTGTACATGCAAATTACAGTATTTACAGAATGAAGAAAGAATTGATGTGTGTTAGATGGGTAAGAATTGATTCTTTTCTCTTTAATATTTTGTTCTTTTTTAATGTCCTGGATATTCAAGATATTACTTATAAGCATAAAAGTGGTAATAAATAAATAGTGAAATAGCTACCTTTTAGCATTATGTGTTGCTTGTACTGGTGTCTGCAGAGCTCATCACTGACTGTCAATAGTCAGACACAATTACAAGAGCAAGCGCCATAGAAAAAGTTTTAAAAATGACAAACTACGAGTTAATTAATGAAACATACAGCAAAAATACATATACTGTAAATGTAAATCTTACACTACTGCACTTTTCTAGATACAAAATAAGAGAAAAATAGGTAGTTAATTAAAAAAATGAGATGCATTGAAAAAGGTTAGAAGTGAATCGCTGTGAAATTTATTTCAAAAACAAAAACCTGTAGCCATAAGGGGCACCAGGCCTGAACTTGAGGACCACTGCTATAGGATGTGGATTCAATTCCACAATCTTAACCCTAACCCTTTGCAACATTATTCCAATTTCATAGTACAGCCAGAACGTTAAAGCATAATTCAGTCTTGCACATTTAAATTACACAGAGCAGACAAACCACGTGGTTGAGGGCTGCTAGTTTAAATGCAGAGAAGCTGACGGACAGAACATTTATTTACCTTTTGAATCACAAACACGGCAAGGATAGTTTTCAAAAATTTTGGAATCAAATGGCAGAAAATTAACAATATTCTGAACAAAAATTACTCTTCATTTTTTATACACAGATATGAAGCTGAGAATCGGGGGTGACTATTAAAAAAGTAACATTGTGAGGTTCACTTAATCCAGTTCAGGTCCACTGTACACTTATGCACACCCTATACTCACACAGGTGTCACACATGGGAGGCAGCTAGAGGGTTTAAATAATAGTAGTACCACGTCAGACCAGGAGATGGCGATCTGCAAGAACTTTTTCTTTCTGTCCTCTGCAGACAATCCTCAGCAAATCCTACTGAGTACCAGCACCATTGATGACGTCACTTTGGTACAGGTGCCATTGAGGAAGTCATGTCCAGCGCCATGGATGACGTCACTTCCGGTCCTGAAGATGCCTCTTTCCGGCACCGGGGATCCAGCCGACGTCCCTTCCGGTTCCAGTCCAGAAGACGTCACTTCCGGTCACGGCCTTTAAAGACACCATTTTTACCTAACCTAAAAATAACCATTAGCAGCCAAACCATAATATACGGGTGGCTGCCCCAAACCTTTTTTATATCTGTGGACTATTATTGTGTCACAGGTTAAATTAAGCTTTTGCAAAGTGGAGGTAGTATACCCAGAGGAAAACCCATTCATGACACAACCATGCAAACCTCACACAAAGTTTAAAACTCGATCTGTGGGACTGCAGTTTTACCGACGGCACCACCAATGTCACCCATTATTTAAATGAAAAAACTCTTTACTGCAATTATCCGACTTTCCGTAATACTGTGTATTTTTCCATAGTGGTACAAAGTTGTTAAATTATAATATACTAGCCATGTGCGCCCAACTACGTTGCGCGTATTAAAGTTGTCTGTGAAGGGCTCCCTGTTTAAACGCGGCTGCCAGTCGTGAACTGGGCCCTTCGTCGCACAGCATTATGATTTTTTATAAGGGAAACAAAATTACAAAAGAAAACCCTTGGACATTGATTCAATAGGAACGGCCTACTCGGAATCACTGTCCGAATCGTAAATTATGTGGTGGTGTGGGAGCATTTCTGCTTCTGTCCGTTCACAGTCCGTCTCGTTTTCACGACGCTGTCGTTTCCTCTCACGATCTCTTCTCAACCTTTCTCCAATCTCGCAGGTTGCTTTGTGGCAATCCAAAGAGTAAGGCAATATACACGGAGCAATGGTTATAAAAGAGGGACACATGGGTATCCAGGCTGTTTAAAGCATAAATAGAGATCACTTCACTGACATGTGAGCAAGCCACGGTACAACTGGGAGACGCGCAGCACTCGCCGGCTACAACGTAACAATAATAATTTCCGGAACGTGCTGTTACGTTGTCATTCATTTTACCCACGTGTCTTTCTTTCATTCATATGTTACGTAGGCACGTACCTTTTATCTTCGGCAATCTCATTCTCTAACCAGGCCTAAGGAGCTAACCAGCGTAACTCTGTCCACCAACCCTTTCGTTATTCCGGCACATTGTTGACATCCGTGAGTAACAACAACGTACTAAACTGGAAGGTGGTCTACGCATGCGTGGAATTCGCGGACAAAGATCAAGATCTAAATGAAGATCTCTTTAGTTAATTTAAAGCACAACAATTTGTTTAGTTTGAATGTCTGTGTTTTGAGGTGTTAATGGCGTACTACAGTCTTCAGTAGTATAAGCCTGGAGGAGATTCTTAATGCAATGCCTATGTTTTAGCTGTCTCTACTGCCATCTAGTGCTTCTTCTTCTAATTCATTCGCGGACAAACAAAGATCAAGATCCAAATGAAGATTATATATAGAGATATAAATAGATTCTGGAGTAAATTTCTGTCATATCCTATGCTCTGTGTAATAAATGAACCAGTCATTCCCCATTTACAAGTAAATTTAACCAGGAAAAATGGAATTCACACATTTGGAATTGTAGTTCACTCCCGTTTTCTGCTGCACATTGTGTTTGCAAATGAGCTGCACGTATTGGGTTCTGTTTAGGTCAGCAGCTTTACTAAGCTACTCAAATATTTTACATTTTTTGTAATTTTTCTTATATACATTTGCTCATTGTGCTTGATTTGGCTGTGCTTCAGACTGCCATTCTCAAGAATTCCCCTAATATGAAGCAGAAATCATGACTTCTCCAGTAATAGCAAGCTGTCCAAATCAGAAAAAAAAATATCCAGACAAGGCCTGTTCATTGATATGACTGCTACCAATGCAGTGTTAACCTTCGTCTAGACATACGGTAACTGGGCACAAACGTTTATATAAAACTACAACATTTCATTAACATTTTTATGCATCATATTCAAGAAGATTTAACCACTGTCTTCATTTTGACAACACAATTCTAACTGTGATTCAGTACAAATTCACTAAAAATAGCCGTGTACCTCTTCTGAAAAGGGGTTTCTGAATTTTAATGGGTGTAGAACGTCTCTGGTAAGAGCCTGAATTAGTAACTGCTATAATGTAATTAATGTGTGACTGGTCTAAATTAGTTGAAGAATTCAAACAGCCAAGTCCATCCATCAATACTCATCAATATAACTTGGAAGAGTTTAGTTTTCACACCTGAAAAATTCATGTCTCATTACTTTCCATCTATTTGTTTTCCAAAACCACTTGTCCAGAGCAGGGTCACAGGGAAGCTGCAACATATCTCAGCAAGCATCAGCCACAAAGCAGGAACTCCAGTCCAACACAGGATGAACACACACAGACCTATGCAATTTAGCATCACCAATCCACCTAACCTGTATGTCTTCGGACCGCAGGAAGAAGTTGTAGCACCCAGAGGAGACTCATGGGGAAGAACATGCAAACTCAATACTGGGAGCATCTGGGGCATGAATCCCAGTCTTGCAAGGTAGCAGCACTACCACTCCATCACCATGCTAGCAACAAACAAATTCTACAAGCAACTAATATGAAGCTGATTACTTAATTACACTCAATACAGAATTATGTAAAAAGTGTTATGTAAGGGGATACAATGGTAGAAAACTGGCAAAAAAAAATATATATATACTGTGTGAACGATAGGGGGCGCTCTCGCTCCCTTGAACCCCTGTCCACGACTCCAGACACCAGGTAAAAGTCCAAATGTTGACTTTATTTTTCTTCCACAGTGCACAAAGCACACTCTCCACCACAATCCTCATATAAATCAACAATTCTCAAATAAACCAATCCTCCAGCTCCCAGACGCGTTGCCACCCTTTCACCCAGCTCAGCTCGCCATCTGGGAGCTCCCACAGTCCTTTTATATCTCCTGACCCGGAAGTGTTTCTGTCCAACAGTCCACAAGTCCTATTTCTTTCCGGGTCAGGGTAAATAGTCCTTTTCTTCAACCCAGAAGTCCGTCGCTCTTCCTGTGACGAACCTCCGGGTCACAGGGCATGAAGAAGCCCTCGGTCCTCCCTGCAGCTCCCTCCTGTGGCCCCCACGGCATCCAGCAGGGCTTTGCATAAAAACTCCAATGTCCATGATGCCCTGCTGGTCTTCTGGGGACCTCCACGCTGCAAGGAGGGCTCCACCTGGCAGCTTGGGGGTACTGGCCGGGATAAATGGCTGGCCATCCTTCACAACTGTGCACATGCAATTAGGGTGTGAAGAGGAAGGCGGCGCGGCAGCAGCTCACAACGGCCTCTCCGGACCAAAATAGTGTTTTTATGTAGTATTTGTCATTTTGTTTTCAGCTCTTCAGTAGTACATGGACATCAGAACAACTGGTGTCCATGTATATCAACGTGAGACGCTTCTCTGCTACCGATATTCATACTGTATAAAAACGAAGAATGATTTGCGGGACAAACTGTGCGACCTCAGTCTGAACTGGACCTTCAGCCCCCGGCGTTGCCTGATGCCACGTGCCGAAGGGGAGGCACAAGGAAGTGGCGCGTGAAGAAGCGGAAAGCGAGTGGGAGTCCGTGCTAGGCTAAAAGCTAACCCTAGCCAGCCGGCGCTCCCATCCATATTACTTTCTAATGTCTGATCCCTGGACAATAAATTGGACTGCACTCGACTCCACCGAACTACCCAGCATGTGTTTAGAGACTATTGCGTCCGTTTTCATGGAGACGTGGCTCAGCGACAGAGTTCCGGACGCCGCCATTCAGCTAGATGGGCTAGCCACGTTTCAGGCCGACAGAAAATGCTACTCTGTGCGGTAAGACTTGCGGTGGTGGACTGTGTGTTTATATCAACACGGAATGGTGCAGTAACTCTGTGCTGGTTTCTAGCTACTGCTCACCACAAGTGGAGTTTGTGATTGCTAAATGTAGACCTTTTATTTGCCTTGGGAATTCACCACCATCCACATAATCAGAGTTTACCTACAAGCGCACTAATGCTAAGGAAGCGCTTTGGGAACTGTACAGCGCCATCACAGACATACAGAACACACACCTGGATGGACTGGCTATTGTCACTGGAGATTTCAATCATGCGAATCTCAAGTCAGTGCTCCCTAAATTCCATCAGTTTGTGGACTTTGCAACGAGAGGGATGAACACCCTGGATCTTATTTATACAAACATCCCTGCCACGTACTGGGCGAAGCCCCGCCCCCACTTCGGAAACTCAGATCACATCTCTGTCACGTTAATTCCAGCATACAGACCGCCCGTCAGACGCACCAAACTGGTTCTGAAGCAGGTGTGAACTTGGCCAGCAGAAGCCAGCTCTGCTCTTCAAGACTCTTTTGAGTGAACGGACTGGGACATGTTTAGAGAGACTGCAACCAACAGCAACACGTCATGAGTGACCAGCTACATCAATAAGTGCATCACTGCACACCCCAACCAGAAATCGTGGATTACAGAGGAAGTGCGTGTGCTACTGAGGACCCGGGACTCTGCCTTCAGGGAAGGTGACGAAATTGCCCTGACAACAGCGAGGGACAAACTATCCCACACCATCAGAGCAGCAAAGCGCGCACACGCCCAGAGAATCCATGGACTCTTCCAACATGACAAAGACGCACAGAGCATGTGGAAAGTCGTCCAGGCTATCACTAATTACAGGACAAGACCACCCACCTGTGACAGTGACGCCTCCCTTCCAGATGTGCTGAAAAACTTCTATGCACGGTTTGAAGCACAGAACAACGTGGTGATGAGGAAGACCACCTCTCCTCCTAGCGACCAGGCATTAAATCTGACTGTGGTCAATGTGAGAAATACTCTACGAACACTCAACCCACGGAAGGCTGCAGGACCAGACAATATTCCTGGGAGAGTACTAAGGGAATGTGCAGAGACCTACTGGCAGATGTTTTTACTGACATCTTCAACATCTCCCTGAGCACCGCCATCGTCCCAATCTGCTTCAAAACCACCACCATAGTCCCCTTGCCAAAAAAGTCACAAGTATCCAACCTCAATGACTACTGTCCCGTTGCACTCGTATCCATCATCATGAAGTGCTTCGAGAAGCTTGTCATGAGGCACATCAAAACCCTGCTGCCCCCTCACTGGACCCCCTGTAGTTTGTTTATCACTGGAACCATTCAACAGATGATGCAATAGCCACCACTCTCCATCTGGCTCTCGCTCATCTGGACAATAAGGACACATATTTTTGAATGCTGTTTATTGACTTCAGCTCAGCATTCAACACCATCATTCCGCAGCAGCTGACGGAAAAGCTGAGCCTGCTGGGACTGAACACCTCTCTCTGTAACTGGATTCTGGACTTCCTGACTAAGACTGAGTTCACTACAACTGCCTACATTTTTGGTGAAGGAAGCAGAACTCTTGGCTGTCAAGTTTCATATCACATCTGTGGCAATTTTTAAAGAATTGTGCATTATAACAGGTCTCTTTCTTCTCTAGTGTTGATCCTTTAGCAGACTTGTTGCAGTCTCGTCCCTTTTCTGCAGAAACAGTATTTGCATTGGATGTTCTCATCAATGATCCATTTCTGTAATGGAGGGTTTTAGTCTGGATGCTTTTTGGATTGTGTCCCCATTATCAATATACCAATGAAAGCCTCAGCCATGGTTTCTGATACTTATGCCAGCTGTGGACTATGGCCGGCCACTAGATGGAGCTCTTCCGGCAGCATGGAGGTGTCCCGAATTCCAGCAGGATGGATATTGGAGTTTTCCTTCACAGCCCTGCTGGATACAATGGGGGCCGCAAGGGGACGCTGCAGGGAGGCTCAGAGACTTGTATTTGCCCTATAATCCTAGTCACATGGACAGAGGAAATGACGTGCTTCCGGGATGAAAAAGAAAAGTTTTGATTTGACCCGGAAGTGAGAGGAAATCACGGGTCAAGGACTATAAAGGACTCTGGGAAATCCCAGACAAACGAGTTGAGCTGGGTGGCAGGGTGTCTGGGAGAGTGGAGGATTGTTTATTGCATTGTGGAATTGTTTATTAATGAGTATTGTGGAGAGGAGGGTGCTTTGTGCACTTTATTATTGTAATAAATTCAACTTTTGGACTTTTAACTGGTGTCTGACGTTTGATCCGAGGGTTCAAGGGAGTGATAGCGCCCCCTATCTGTCACACAGCATGTCATAATTGTATACTTCATAATTCTTTAGTTATTTTAATTCTCCCTATGAAATGAATGCACAGTTAAGTCTTTACATTTATATAGCGCTTTTCTCACTACTCAAAGTGTTCAGCAATTGCAGGTTAAGAGTCCCTTTTGGCATTTACGGGATTCGAACCGGCAACCTTCCGATTGCCAGTGCAGATCTCTAGCCTCCGAGCCACCACTCCACAATTAACCCCATGTTTTAAACTGCATAGGCTACATGTATGACACTTTCACAGACTATGCAAGAAGGACAATTACACATAATGAGGTGATTATTCAATGTACATGGAGTTTTAGAAACTATAAATATTCCACAAGACTGGATTAAAACAAAAGATATCAAATGTAAAAAGATAATTAGTATAGAAATCTAGATAATATGTACTGTAAAATAGGGCAGGCCCTTTATCAATGCCCCTTTGTGTGCTATGTGGAATCCCTGATAACAAAAATCTAAAAGAACAAAAACACAGAAGTTGTAACATTGGTAAGACAGAGTAGGAATAATGTCAAACTTCTGTTTGTTTATAAAATGTCTTAAACGAAATAACTAAACTGTAAATGGTTTTAACAATGTACAGCAAATAAGCTCTTTAAATGCGGAAATAGAGAAACTGAGAAATAAGCATTGAAATGGAATGTGAAGTCCTTTCGTGTGTTTTGTGTTTCAAGGACCTTAATTTAAAATGCAAACATACAAATAAGGGCTCCTGCGGCGTCTACTGTTCACAGATTTTTCTAATTTAAAAAAAATTGTGAACATTCAAAAGACAGTATACGTTAATCTCACAACTCTATTAGAGAGCGTCACCTCTAGCTATCATAAAATGGGTTACCCGTGACACAGAATGAAGTTTTAAGCTGGGAGAGTCGGTCCCTCTTCAAATTATGCAGCTATAATGAGTAAATGTGGATTTTAAGCAAGTTTCATTACACCCTTTACATCATTGAGGTCACCACACAATCCTACTGACTGGGTCAGACATGACATATGAATATCACCATGTGAGAAGTGAAGCTGATGAGCAGTTACTGTGACATTAAAAGTAAAAGCAAACCAAAAAATGATGTTTAAGAATTTAATGATTAAAACAATTATCCTTGGAATAAAATTTCTAACCTCAAATAATTAAAAGAGCCAGAGGAAAGAGAGGGGGGAGTCAGACCTCGATAAAACACTTCAAGGATTTTAAAGTACATATTGATAACAGCAAAGGGAGAATACACTTAATGAAGCACGGGATTGTGCAAAACAGAGTCTGAGATTAAATACAATTAAATAGAAGTGCTTTGTGAAGGCTTAAACATAACGAATCATCAATTGTGTTTGTCAGCATGCAGTTTAGAAGTATAAGCATGGTACGTTGACATATTATTAATAGTAAGCAGTCCGTACTGTTTTGCAGCAGGTATCAGAATGTTACACATACAGTGGAACCTCGAGTCACGACCGTAATTCGCTCCAAAACTTGCAACCCGATTTGGTCGTGACCCAAAATAATTTCCCCCATAGGATTGTATGTAAATACAATTAATCAATTCCGGACCGTACGAACTGTACAGTATGCAAATATATTTTTTTTTTAAAGATTTTTAAGTACAAAAATATTTAATTATACCATAGAATGCACAGTATAATAGTAAACTAAGTGTAAAAACACTGAACAACACTGAGAAAATCTTGAACAGAGAAAACTAACATTGCAGGAGTTCACGCTACAGCCTTACGAACCGCTCGCTGTAAACACTTTTTTATTTTAATGAGTTTTAAGCACTTGGAAAAAAATGAACATTTGAAAAATCCGTAATTTATACAAACCTAACCACAAACAACCAAGAAAACTAACCTTGCATGAGTTGAGTTCTGGCATGAAAGAAGTGAGGAGGAAGAACTAGCCACTCGTAGAAGGATAATTTTGCGGCCAATCGCCATGAATCTTCCTGGCTTTCTCGCATAACATCGCCTCACCTACGCTATCCCCTGCAAGTTGCTTCTCGTTCAGCCACACTAGCAACAGTTTTCACATATCGTCCAGCTCTTGAGGCCTCTGCTTGGTCAACACTGAAACTCCTTTTGCAACATCAGCTGCTTTAATGGCCTCTTTCTGCTGTAGAATCATAGATTTTGACTTCTTGTACTCGGTGGCAAGATCAGTAACACAAACGCCACGCTCATACTTTCAATATTTTCTGTCTTTAATTCCGAATTAAATTTTCTTCGAACCTTTCTTCTCACCAACACTACCACTCTTCACTTGCTTAGAGGCCAAGGTTACAACAACAACATTTATTTCTATAGCACATTTTCATACAAACAGTAGCTCAAAGTGCTTTACATATTAAAGAATAGAAAAATGAAAGACACAATTATAAAACAAAATAAATCAACATTAACATCGAACAAGAGTAAGGTCCAATGGCCAGGGGGCACAGAAAAAACAAAAAAAAACTCCAGACGGCTGGAGAAAAAAAATAAAATCTGTAGGGATTCCAGACCATGAGACCGCCCAGTCCCCTCTGGGTATTCTACCTAACATAAATGAAACAGTCCTCTTTGGATTTAGGATTCTCACGGAAGGACTTGATGATGATGATGGTCACGTAGACTTCTGCCTTTTAATCCGTCCATCATTGTTGGTGCATCATGAAGCTTTGAGTAGGTGGTGGTGGCGCAGGCAGGTTAATTGCAAAATGAATGCAAAAGCACACGAAATAGAGTACAAAGAGTTTACAGCGAATGGACGCACGTCTGACCGAGAACAACGTACAGGGAAAGACTGAACACGTGCGGAAATCATCGGCGCGTACGAAACGGAAGAGAAACTGGCTTGTGTGTGGTCGTGAACAGATGCAAAAGTTTGGCAAACTTTTCGGTCATAACCCGATTTGTACGTGTTCAGAGACGTTCATGACCAGAGGTTCCACTGTAACCTTTAAAGAAAACGGGGGAAAAAAGAAACAAGCAAACCAAAAAATAAACTTGCAAACAATTAACCAACAAATTAGGATCTCCTGGTATGAACTAAAAGTGTTACTCTTATATTTAGTGTAATAAGGAACTTGCTGCTTTGTACACATACCTTTAGGTCCAAAAAGGGTTGCGTAGCATGGCTTGTGACAGTATGGCATCCCATCATGCTGTACCAGAAGAAAAAGAGCAGCTTAGTAATGTGCAATAACCAGGAAAAAAAAAACCAATTGAATTAAAGACTAAAATGCTTTTGTAATAAGAAAAGACTTTTCAATTCTTAATCATATACTGTTAATAACCTTTTATTTTCACTCAGCTAATGATTTTGTCAGACCTCAGCGCTCTTTACTCCTATATAGCACCTTTAGAAATGCAGTCTAAAATATGTAGCGCACTTTACTATGTGCCTAGAACTCCGAGTTATGCGAGACTAATTACATAATAAAAGTGCACCCTTCATAAACATGTTCATATTTGTTGCCATTCAGTGATTTAAAGCATTAGGATGTCACAAACAAACACTTAAGGTATATTAATAAAAATGTAAGGGCTCCCAAAGAAGCTAGTACTAGAAAGAATCCCTTTGACTTTTTCAGTGAAGTTTAATAAATTAATCTTCATGCGTCACTATAAAAAATGCCTATGCAAAAACTAGACACAGAAACTTTAAATGCGGGGTGTTTTGCTTTTATCTAGTAAAAAAATCTGCCAATGGTGTAAGCAAAATTTACTTGACAAGAGTTCTTAAAGTAAGCTAAATAATCATACATACAAACTTTTGACAAGTCAATAATTCTTACAATAAGGAAAATAAGATTTAAAATGATGATATACAGTAAATACTTTTCAACTTGCTCATATTTCATTGTTTGGAGATCTGCACTGCTGCACACACACACACATTGTATGGCTGTCCACTACAGAGGGTCTAATGGACTACCACTTCTCTAGCTACATATTACCTCTGAAATTCATATTCATATATCCATGGTATGATCTGTGGGGTTATTTTAACCAAAAGCTTAATAACATCTCTCTATTATATAAAAAAGAGACAAGACTTTTTAGGATATGAGACTTTTTGGAAAAGACTTTTTCAAGTTCCACAAGACGAGAATATTGCCCGGATATTTTTAAAACTCATGCCCTCTTAGCAACCATTTTCAAACATGACCTCGGTACTCTCACCTGTCATTCGTGTGAATGCTTTTGTCAGACACAGTTCCTGCTCTCTCTGCTCTAATAAATTTTAACGTTTTCCTCACTTTAAGTTCTCAATTAAAAAAAAGTAGTATTATGTCCAAATCTTATTGAAGAAGAATTTCATCACGAAGGGTTACCAACAGAAAAAAATGAGTACAAGGGCAATCCTAGCACATAGAAATGAGGAAGACAAATGAATTTATGCCAAAAATGCAGATCTGCAACACGGCAAAATGGTTAAATGTATATCAACAGACTCGTATGCTGAAACAGTTGGTGGTGATCGTGCAGAAGATGAAAACATCAACTTACAATATCCCGTAGACATCCAGTCTTCAACCGCACAAATTACTGTAGAAAGAAGGTAATGTAGTACATCTTCAGGGGATAACATTAGACAACAAAGGAGATCTTAATATGTCATTTGCATTAAAACGTTAATA
Source organism: Polypterus senegalus (assembly GCF_016835505.1). Lineage (NCBI taxonomy): Eukaryota > Metazoa > Chordata > Cladistia > Polypteriformes > Polypteridae > Polypterus > Polypterus senegalus. The sequence goes on along the minus strand of NC_053169.1, from coordinate 86,122,212 downwards.
GTTTCCCTTTAGAATAGCTTGTGGCGAGTGGCCTGGGGGTCATGCCCAGCCTGGACGCCTGGAAGGACCAGGAGGTGGACTATATATCCCCCGGGCCACGAGGGGGAAACCGCCCTGGTTAGTATTGGAGCCACGGGAATGGAGCATGGAGGCTCAACTCCATTGGGGCCTGTGGCCACCACCTGGGGGCTCCTGAGCATCACAGAACCCGGGATGTCTGCACTTCTGCCAGATCTGGCGATGCTGTCGGAGGAACTTCCAGGGACGCCCGGAGTGTTTCCTGGTGCTCATGTGGCACTTCCGCCACATCAGGAAGTGCCGCTGGAAGGACATCAGGGAGCACCTGGAACACATCCGGGTGAATATAAAAGGGGCCACCTTCCTTTAGTCAGAGAGCGGGAGCCGGGAGGAAGAAGACAAAGCTTCAGAGTGAGGAGAGAAGGCGGCCCAAAGGATCATTGAGAGGCCAGAGGATAAAAGGGTGCTTGGTGTTGGAGCACTGTGTGCTGTGCGGGACTTTAATCAGTGTAGAGTTAAATAAACGTGTGTTTACAGGACTGCCGGTGTCTGTCTGTCTGCCTGTAGTCTGGCTGACTCTCACAAGCTTTTGCAAAGACAATTAACAAATCTCAGAGCCAAACAAGTTGTTTAATTTAATAGAGAGACATTAAAATTAAAATCTGTTTAAATTGTACATCCACATTCCCATACGCGAGCAGCAGAATCGCATAGCGCTGGCCAGAGGGTTGGAGAGCGAAGTGAGCAGAGGGCAAAGCCCCCTAGTTTTTAATAAATATCAGCCATTTAGGAGGTGTTTAAAGGGTGGGTTCTGTTTTTTTCAAGTCAAAGTTATTTCTTCACAATCATTGTATATATTACTTTGCTACAGTAAATTTGTTGTAAAGTGAAGCATTTTTTAACAAATTTGAAAAATACTTTGTCTGCTCTTGCACCTTACAATGGCACTCTATGGAACCCCACATTCATATTGTGATAAAAAAAGCCTTAAAGCTTACCAAATATATCAATTTTTCAAGCCAAAAATGATACTGATTATTGATTTGTGTCTTAAGATTACACCTACATTGAAAAACAGCATATCTATCCATGTCAATGTCGTTTTAAGAAGGAAAAAATGCAAAAACAAACCACTGCTGTGAGACTTTCCTATTTTAAAAGGAGACTGTCTGTGAGCGTCACGTCATTGCCAACGTCCCCATCGTCTCATTTTGTGGTACACCGCCGATCACATGTATTCCTTTCATTATAAGAAAGATACTGCCTGCTCTGGCTGGATTGGTAAAGCGCACATGCAGCTCCAGTGAGAGGGAATATTGAGCTCAAGTACAGTAGCAGGCAATGAAGTGACAAGAAGTGCTTGAAAGGGAGAAAGCCAGTATGGTATATCCAGGGGTGGGTAGTAACGAGTTACATTTACTCTGTTACATTTACTTGAGTAACTTTTTAAAAAAATTGTACTTCTAAGAGTTGTTTTACTACACCATACTTTTTACTTTTACTTGAGTACATTTGTGATGTACTCCACTACACTGGGCAACACTCGACTCATTACTTTTTTCCAATTTATACATTAAACTATATTTTTGCAAGAGAGAAATTGGCAGTGGATCTACTGCATATGACTGTTTCACCAATCAGACATAGCCATGCAGTCACATGACCACACACAGACTTCCTGTGTCTTGCAGCCTGTGAGAGACTTTTTAGTTATGCGGGGTTCCTGTTCACTGCTAAACGGTCACAGCTTCACTGCAAGAACCAGATCGTCGTTCCCAAGCCTGCCTTTCATGTCTTTTCTCCTTTTCTTTGACTCCCCCTTCTTTTTTGTGCTGACCCGTATACTGTATATATATACACTCCCGTCTCCGTGGGCCTTAATCACACGCCGCAGGAAGCCAATAAATCAATTGAGAATGATCGGACCCGCACATGCAGGTGCGACTCCCTCCAACTACCTCATTAACTCCCCACGGTCATGCAATTGCGCCCACAGAGAGCGACATGGCTTTATGGATTTGAAACTTTTTTGCATACGCGGTATTATACTGTCAGTGTACAGGTTATCTTGTCACTGAATGTAGTTTGCACTGTTCAGACATGCATGTTACCTACTGTAGTTTTCGGCTTCAAAAGCTTTGTTGTGAAAAACTGAGATTTGGAACTTTGCGTTATTTGTGCATCTTTATTTTGTAAAGATGTGATTTATTTTTAATCATTTTTTTATTTTATTATTTGGAAACAGCAGAATTTGCACATCTATACTAATAAAAGGCAAAGCCCTCACTGACTCACTCACTCACTCACTCACTGACTCATCACTAATTCTCCAACTTTCCATGTAGGTAGAAGGCTGAAATTTGGCAGGCTCATTCCTTACAGCTTCCTTACAAAAGTTGGACAGGTTTCATTTCGAAATTCTACACGTAATGGTCATAAATGGAAGCTATTTTTCTCCATATACTGTAATGGAGTTGAGCTCGAAAGCCGTGGGGGCCGGAGTTTTGTGTGACATCATCACGCCGCCCACGTAATCACGTGAACTGACTATCAACGCAGATACGTAGAAAACCAGGAAGAGCTCCAAAAAGCGCTGAAGAAAACATGCATTATATAATTGAGAAGGCAGTGAAACAATAAGAAGCGAGCGAGTGACACATACAAGCATATTCATGAGTGCAGCTACTTCGGAAACAAAGCACGGTTGCGATTTAAGCAATTTTAAGCGTGGCATGGTTGTTGGTGCCAGACGGGCCGGTCTGAGTATTTCACAATCTGCTCAGTTATTGGGATTTTCACTCACAACCATTTCTAGGGTTTACAAAGAACGGTGTGAAAAGGGAAAAACATCCAGTATGCGGCAGTCCTGTTGCCTTGTTGATGCTAGAGGTCAGAGGAGAATGGGCCGACTGATTCAAGCTGATAGAAGAGCAACTTTGACTGAAATAACCACTCGTTACAACCGAGGTATGCAGCAAAGCATTTGTGAAGCCACAACACGCACAACCTTGAGGCGGATGGGCTACAACAGCAGAAGACCCCACCAGGTACCACTCATCTCCACAACAAATAGGAAAAAGAGGCTACAATTTGCACAAGCTCACCAAAATTGGACAGTTGAAGACTGGAAAAATGTTGCCTGGTCTGATGAGTCTCGATTTCTGTTGAGACATCCAAATGGTAGAGTCAGAATTTGGAGTACAGAATGAGAACATGGATCCATTCATGCCTTGTTACCACTGTGCAGGCTGGTGGTGGTGGTGTGGGGGATGTTTTCTTGGCACAATTTAGGCCCCTTAGTGCCAATTGGGCATAGTTTAAAGATATATATATATATTAGATATAGATATAGATATGACAGCAACACTCATAACGGTCACAAAACAATTACATTGACAATTATGTTACGTTATTTTTTAAATTTTTCCTTTTCTTTTTCATAACTTCTTTAACACACTACTTCTCTGCTGCGAAGCACGGGTATTCTGCTAGTTATTTTATATTTTTGTCTGTCTTATTACAACATTTCTAAAAAATAAATCATTTATTATGTTCAAACAGTTACTCAGTCCTTGAGTAGTCTTTTCACCAAGTACTTTTTTTACTCTTACTTGAGTAAGTTTTTGGTGGACTACTTTTTACTTCTACTTGAGTAATATTATTTTGAAGTGACACGTTTTTAGAAGCTTTAAGTCTTTTTCTATAACATATGAACATGCTCACTGCAAACTGCAAGAACAGAAAGTTTCTGTGGCTGCAGGTTTTCATTCTAACCATCTTCTTCATTAGTGACCAGTTTTTGCTGCTAATTAACTTCTTTTGCCTTAGTTTTAATTCACTTGACTTGGGCCCCTCGGTTTTCTCTTTTCCCTTTAATTAGTAGCCAAACAATAATGAGACATGAAACAAGGTCCCATCACACAATATCTGAAATTAAAGAAAGGTTAAGGTCTCTGAAAGGTTGATCTCTCAAGTCACCAGAACATCTTGACAGTGTTCTTAGGGAAACAAAACAGAAAATCAACAGTTTTGGAAATGTCTGCTGAGGCAGAATGAGAGCAGCAACAAGCCATGGAATTAAATAACGGGTTAAATTAACAGTAAGAATTGCCTTCTTAGTGAGAAACTGGTTGGAGTGAAATTGGTTAGAGTTTGAAGCCCCAGTTTAGCTGGTCATCCTTTAGCTCGTTTGACATCTCATTTCTGTTCGGCTGTCATTTAATGAAGAAAGGAATCAATTCAGAGGACTGAATCCTTAAAAACAGGGCTATTAAAATGAAAGGAGAACTTAATTGGCAGTGAAAACTGGTCACTAATTAGGAAAAGGGTTAGAATGAAAACCTGTAGCCAGTGTGGCCCTCCAGGCCTGGAGTTCGACACCCCTGGCCTACAGCATATAACAGTGTATAATCAAGGCCATATTATAAATATATGCATTGCTAGTTTATTAACAGGATCACCTCCAGACAGAGAAGCAGCTTCAGCGACAGACTGCTGTCACCGTCCTGCTCCACTGACAGACTGAGGAGACCCCACACTATGCGAACTCTTCAATTCCACCCAGAGGGGGGAAAAGTTAACATTATACAAAGTTATTGTCCGTTTTACCTGCATTGTTATCACTCTTTAATTTAACTCTTTCAGGGCTGATTTCGACTTTTGTCAAACTGTAAACTGTGACAAAACCACCTGTTATGTTTTAGTTGGACTCAAGTTGTCTGAAGGAATGTTAGATTCATTGGTCTAACCGAGAGTTCCTGCGCTTTGGCGAGTAGCAAGGCGCAAACAATGGCAAAAATGGTACGGACATCTGGTGAGAGATCAAAGCAAATGTGTAAAGCGAAACGCTCCGCAGACAACGTTTTGCCTATTATCTCTGAACTGGACTATGACTTATCGGACTCTGATTTGATACAAGTGATCGAAAACGAATGTGAGGTTCCAGCTTCAGCTGATTGGTCCCCAGCTAATCGTGGTACTGACAGTGTTCACCAGGTAGAACTGCCACTTAACAATGATAAGAGGTAGAAACCACATTGCAATGCACTGCGACCGTGACCGCTGCAGACAAAGACAGCCTGGCAGCAAACCTGCGGCACATTCTTCGCAAACTGGCAGCCACAGCATACAGCAACAGACGTTTCATGTTGATTTCTGTGTGAAACCGTTGCTTTTTAGAAACTGGTTTTTGGAAAAAAATATTCAGCCCTCAAAGGGTTAATATTGTTCTTTATCAGTAATGCTGCTGCTGGAGTATGGGAATTTCCCCTTGGGATCAATAAAGTATCTATCTATCTATGAGGTGACTTTCAAAACAATTCACTGTTGTTTTAAAAGGTGACTAAGGAAGATCTACTCCTAAATTTCAGTTGCCAAGTATTAATCACATGCATTGACGGAGTTAAAATTCTTCACAAGTATGAAAGTAGAGACGTTACATATCTGAACCCTCAGGGTAATTTTTGCCCTCCACCTTTATTTTTTTTTTTTTCTTTATTAAAAGGAAAGTTGGGCGAGTTCAACTTGGATAGTGAAAACAGTATTTTAGGAAAGTCTAGCCAAATTCTTCTTAAATACTTCCTTTATGCATTTCTATTTTTGGCAAATTGTTTCCATATGTGCTCTGCACATTCCATCATGTGTAGATAAATTAAGAATATCCCACCCCCACCAAAAAAAAAAATATTAGGCAAAACAGAACTTCAGTTATATTCTGAATTACTGTTTATGTAGTTTGCAGTACACGCTCTCACACACATTGTCACTTGACGCGGCATTACACTTCAAGTAGCCAAAATAGAACATTAATCATGTACTCCCTTAAAAAGCCAGTGCAGTGGTATCAAAAAGTGGAGAGAGGCCTGAATAAAGAGAGGATGACGTAGGTGTACAAGTTGTAGGGACGATTACGAAACATATCGGCGACAAAATGCATACCAGGAGCTCTTATATCCTGAACTCCTTAAGTCTCTTGAATTAAATGGCATCTGCCAACAAACTGAATGACAGATCATAGTCCTTAGCAAAAAGAAACTGATCAAAAATTTCAAGAAGGAAGGACAGCATGCCAATTAAATATCAAGCACACACAAACATAAATAGGACGCGTTTAACTCCACTTTAAGTTTAGAGAACCGAGTTAGTTTTTATTTTGTATAGTGTACAATGCAGCACGTGTTTATTTAAACAATACAAGCCAAAATAAATTTTCAATGAAAGAGTAAACAATGCTGCAAACGAACATATTAAAAATTGGATCAAATTACATTTACACCTATAAAGTCGCACATCTTTTTATAAGATGAATGCATTATAGAACAGTTTATAGCAAGTTTAAAAACATTATATTTACAATCAACAGAGAATGGGCGGCACGGTGGCGCAGTGGTAGCACTGCTGCCTCACAGTTAGGAGACCCGGGTTCGCGTGGAGTTTGCATGTTCTCCCCGTGTCTGCGTGGGTTTCCTCCCACAATCCAAAAAAAAAAAATGCAGGTTAAGTGGATTGGCGATTCTAAAAATTGGCCTAGTGTGTGCTTGGTGTGTGGGTGTGTGTCCTGCGGTGGGTTGGCACCCTGCCCAGGATTGGTTCCTGCCTTGTGCCCTGTGTTGGCTGGGATTGGCTCCAGCAGACCCCCGTGACCCTGTATTCGGATTCAGCGGGTTAGAAAATGGATGGATGGATGGATCAACAGAGATAACTTGCAATGTGCACACAGATATACACAGAAAGCACCCAAACATTTTTTTTTATATATATTCCAAGGTTTGCAAATTCAAAAATGATCGTCCCAAATTCCACCTCTCCTCTGTCCACCATCTATCCAGACTCAATGCGGCACTCTGCAAACAAAGAATCTTAACAAATACCATGATCACTTACAACATATCCATTCTGGGCAAAATAAACAGAAGAAAATGCCTCTGTCAGCCAGTGACATGGCAGGATATGGAGAAGAGAAAGGAAACGGGAAGGTTTCAGCAGCAGTCAATCAAAGTGATTAATACAATTGCTATTAATGACTTTGAACAGCCTAAACCACCGCTGACAATGGTGCACAATACCAGATTAGAGTTGTGAGGATTAAATTCAGTGCCGAAACTGATGTGGTCTCACTAATTTTAGCAGTAAACAGTTAGGGAAGCCATAGCTCTGGGATCTGCTTAGTTTGATTATCTATGAAGTTTTAAGCAAGCCTACATACCGAAATTGCAATTTGCACAGTGTGGCGAGTGGCTGGGGATGGTATCCAGCCAGGACGCCTAGGAGGACCGGAGGAGGGCTTACGCCTCCTCCAGACCACGTGGGGGCGACCACCCTGGTGGCTTTGGGGACCACGGGAACAGAGCTTAGAAGCTCAACCCTATAGGGGCCCGTGGTCACTGCCATGGGCAGTCTGAATGCCTCAGGAGCCCTAGCCCTCAACACTTCCGCGACACCCGGAAGTGCTGGGGCGGGGGGGAAGAAGACCAGGGACACCCGGAGTGCTTCCGGGTGCGCAGCCAGTACTTCTGCCACACTGGGGATTATCGGGATGCACCTGATAAAAGCGGCCGCCTCCCTCCATTCGATGGCTGGAGTCGGGTGGAAGAGGACAGAGCTCGGAGGAGAGGAGTAGAGGTGGACCAGAAGACAGAAGAGGCATTGTGAGGCCTGGACTTTTGGGGTGATTTGTTCTCTGGGACTGGGTTGTGTGTTGTGTGTGTGTGTGTGTCACTGACTTGTAAATAAACGTGGGTGGTGCATTTAACCAGGTCTACCTGTCTGTGTCCGGGCTGTTCCCCACAACACAAGTACATTACTGAAAGCCCTGAAGTTATTTAGGAATGGGAGTTGAACGCTAATACTAGTAACATCCTAGGCATGATGACCATTGTACAAGAAAATACACAGATGACAAGAATGCATTGCAAAAGTGTACACTGTTTGATGAAGAATAAAAAATAAAAGTAGTTTTAAGATACTGTGTATTAACAGATTGTCTTAACTTTGCAATGTTGGTAAAGGAAGAAGCAGGTTTTACTAGGTGTATAAAGATTTAATGCTACATCGACATCACTAAGTTTTAAGATTTTAAACCATTAATTATTTATTGTCGTCTTAAACAGCTGCATTCACGGTTTTGAATTGCTCCTTTTTAGCAAATCTTTATCTAACTTGTGTGCATTTACATCTGTGTTTAATCATATTTGGTCTTAAATATTGACTGAATTCGTCCATGAAAGTACTCAAGCCCCTTCAATTAAGAGGAGCTAGTATTGCTTTATTATTTGTATAACTGCATCCACTCAAAAGAGATTCTCTTCCTAAATTCCAACCATCCAAACCAAAAGGTGAGCAACGTCAGTCCTGGCGGGCTGCTGTGGCTGCAGGTTTTTGTTTCCCAACCAGTTTCTTAATTAGGAAACAATCCTGGCTAATAAAAGATCTTAGTTAATATCATGACTTGCTAGTGCTTCATTTCTGCAATGGTCGGTCATTCTTAAATCTTAGATTTTTTTTTCTCCCTTTCCAACGATATTATCTAAATGATTTAAAGTTAAAACAGAGGAGTAATTTTCAGTTTGTCACTTTCTCTTTAGTTTCTTTCCGAGTTCTTTATCAAACCAAATACGAATAAACACAGGTGTAAATGCAAACAAGCTAGATCAAGATTTGCTAAAAAGGAGCAATTTAAAACAGTGAATGCAACTGTTTAAGACGACAATAAGTAATTAATGGTTCAAAATCTTAATAAGTGAGACAAATAAACAAAGCAGGAAAATGTCACTCAAGCAATAAGTGCTTCATCAGCAGTAGATGACTTCTCATGAAGCAATTGGGTTGGAACAAAAACTTCAGGACATTGCTCACCCCAATTTAAATCTTTAACTAGCAAATCAAATAAATGAAGTTCATTAACAGTAAAAACTGTCACTAATTAAGAAAATGGTTAGAATGAAAACCTGTAGCCAGTGTGGCCCTCCTGGATCAGAGTTGGGCACCGCAATCTAAAGTATTTAATTAATGATGCATTGTAACTGTAACACCACTAATTTTAATGGACACTCATCCAAATTTGAATAAAACTCAATATTGTTTCCAAATAACATCACCTAATGACAACATATAAAAAAGGGAAAGGAGCTGGTACCGACACCCGGACTCTGAAGGTCACCATAATCAAGAAGTGACAAAAATAAGAAAGTGTCTTCATAGTTCTGCATATATTGCAAATATTTTGATAAAGAAGTGAATCAAATAAGAAAGGTGTCCAGTTATTACAGTTAAATGAGTGCAAACAAGTATGCAAAACTACACTTAAACCTAAAAAGCATATCATAATGATAGCATTTCCAATATCAGAGGATAGTTTGAATATTATTTGCAACACAAGTCAATGTAGTTTCAATGGCTGTACCCAAATCCAAAACATTTGGAAAACATAAGGAGCTAAAGTTACACTTTTAGGGGAAGCGACAAGAAAAACTAGTGAGAGGAAAAGAGAGGAAGCAGAGAAAGAAATTTAATACACACACACATACACACATTCACGGTATACAGTACATATAACAGAGAGAGTGTAATTAAGTCTAAGGAAGAGAATAGAAAATGTTAGAAGTGTAACTTGAACCTGGATGGATGATGTACCGTCCTAGCAAACATGGAAACTGATTACTTAAATTTGCAATCATACAACATCCATCCATTATCCAACCCACTATATCCTAACTACAGGGTCACGGGGGTCTGCTGGAGCCAATCCCAGCCAACACAGGGCGCAAGGCAGGAAACAAACCCCGGGCAGGACGCCAGCCCACCGCAGTATACAAGGCTCTAAGGTTATTAATACTTTCAAGACTTAAATATTTAATCAGATTTATAGCAATTTAATCATTAATGGTTTTAAATATAGAGGTCTTTACCATTATCCAATTCTTCTCTTCAGTTTCATTTTTTAATGTACATATACAGTACAGCTGGTTTCTACTTTAAACATTTTTTCCATAGTGAAATTTGATTCTTATTAAACTTTGTAAGCCTCTCTGCCACTATGCTCACAAAAAAACAAATAAAACATAAATAATGCACTGGCATTAATGCAGATCCTTCTAAACCGGAGACAAAAATTAAAAACACCTCTGCCGTGTGCACTATAGCATTTTTGAATATAGCAAACAAACAAAACAGCAAACCATTCAGTATGTCAGGGAAATTACTTCACGACAGAAATGTAAGGACCTCGTTGTCAGAATATTATTACGAAGTGAAAGAAGAAGTCTATTAGGAGTCCTGCATAACAGTTCCAGCCACCCTGCCTGCATTCCAAGGTCTGAGACCTAAACACACTCACAGCTCACAGGCTCCATTCACACTTCACTTTTCCAAAACACTTTGATACCTACTGGGGATAAAACCCCCTTTTTAGGATATTTATTCATTCTTTTTCACACTCAGTTTCTAATAACGTAATGCAAGATCTTTAAATCTGCAGCATCAGACATGTTTTGAAGAAACAAGCAGGTGATTACAACATTTCTCCTGGAATTAAATAATATATATGTTACATAGTTTACTGTCAAATAATGCAAAGAGTACGTGACACGTGTTTCGCCCCTTATTTGGGCTCATCAGGCGTACACACTCCACTGCACCCCTTGCAGGGATCGAACCTTGGACGTCAGCGTCAGAGATGAAGCCCCTTTACGCTGCGCCACGGCGTGTGGCTCGTTTGACAGCCTGGAGATTGGAGTAATTACATTCATAGCATCCGTAGTCTGAGTCCCGATCTGATTGTATGGGCCGGCAAACATCTGCCACGCCCTCTCAGTTACGAGAAGCAGATCATAGTATAGTTTACTGTCAAATAATGCAAAGAGTACATATATTATATAAACACACACGCACACATATATATATATACACAATATGTGTAATCAAAACTTCACGGGTTCGACCCCGACAACCGTTTTGACAAGTCAGCTACTTTTATTCTTACTATTTTGGAATTAAAACATTCAGTGGTGTGAAAAACTATTTGCCCCCTTGCTGATTTCTTATTCTTTTGCATGTTTGTCACACAAAATGTTTCTGATCATCAAACACATTTAACCATTAGTCAAATATAAGACATGTAAACACAAAATGCAGTTTTTAAATGATGGTTTTTATTATTTAGGGAGAAAAAAAATCCAAACCTACATGGCCCTGTGTGAAAAAGTAATTGCCCCCTTGTTAAAAAATAACCTAACTGTGGTGTATCACACCCGAGTTCAATTTCAATGCAGGCATACATACATACATACACACACACACACACACACACACACACACACATATATATGTATGTATGTAGGCGGCACGGTGGTGCAGTGGTAGCGCTGCTGCCTCGCAGTTAGGAGACCCGGGTTTGCTTCCCAGGTCCTCCCTGCGTGGAGTTTGCATGTTGTCTCCCCGTGTCTGTGTGGTTTTCCTCCCACAGTCCAAAGACATGCAGGTTAGGTGCACTGGTGATTTTAAATTGTCCCTAGTGTGTGTGCGCGCGCCCTGTGGTGGGCTGGCACCATGCCCGGGGTTTGTTTCCTGCCTTGTGCCCTGTGTTGGCTGGGATTGGCTCCAGCAGACCCCCGTGACCATGTACTTCGGATATAGCAGGTTGGATAATGGATGTATGTGTGTATATATATATATATATATAGTCACACATGTGCGATTAGGAGGCAGTCAAAGAGCCTAAAGGTGAGTGAAACATCGCGAGATAGAGGGTTGTCACGTGGTACTTACCTGAATCTCTTTTGCAATACAGAAAACTGGAAGAAAAATAACTCCTCCACTTCCGGATTCCAAAATGGCCGCGACATCGTCACTTCCGGCCCACCATGATGACGTCACTTCCGGCTCCATCAATTCACCTCACTTCCGTCCCATCCTGATGACGTTGTTTCCGGTTCCCGTTTTCAACGTCACTTCTTGCCAACCATTTCCTGTCCCATAATCCTTCCCTCTATAAAGTCGCCATTTTGACTCAGGAAAATAGTTCATTGTTTTATTTTGAGACTTTGAATCGTGCTTTTCTTTGATTGTCTGGACGACAATATATGGGGACCGTCCCCAAAACTTTATTTTGTTTGTGTAACATTCTTTTAAAGAAGAATCCTCATCACATTGGCGTAGTCGGCAGGATGGGACGGAAGTGAGGTGAATTGATGGAGCCGGAAGTGACGTCATCATGGTGGACCGGAAGTGACGTCGTCGCGGCCATTTTGGAATCCGGAAGTGGAGGAGTTATTTTTCTTCCAGTTTTCTGTTGGGCAAAAGAGATTCAGGTAAGTACCACGTGACAACCCTCTATCTCGCGATGTTTCACTCACCTTTAGGCTCTTTGACTGCCTCCTAATCGCACATGTGTGACTATATATATATATATAGCATCCATAGTCTGAGTCCCGATCTGATTGTATGGGTATGAGTGTAAAATAAGCCAGCATGAACAAGACAGACCACAGTTGGCACTTGACTTTTCCTTACTTACCTGTGGCTTTAAACTGTTCAAAACATTTAACAGCCTTCAAGACTACTCTACCACCACACGTGCAGTATTGTAGACTATATTTTAGTTTTGGTTAAGTGAAGTATTCATTAATAAATATGTCATTCCTACATTTTAACATGAAATGAATTTCCCTTTCAATAAACAGATAAATGTATATTTAAAAGGGAGATCATCAAAGCCTAGGAATGATAACAAAACCAAAGCTAAATATGCAAATTCCAAAAAATAAAAAAATGAATTTTCCAGTAGAGCAAATGCTTCTCGTATAATTCTGCTGTACTTCTAGACCTCCAAATAACCGACAAAAGAAGAATGCAGGTCATATAGCTCTAGAAAAGGTGAAGGGTTTTAGTAGTAAAGAGTAATTGCTCTTCCATGGTGGGAGGCTATGCTGCAATATTTTATCTACATATAAATTTTAAACTGTTTCAAAAAGTACAAAATATGTCCAATTTGCTCTGAAATAGGCAGAGGTTTAAAAGGAATTTGCTTCTCCTACATTTTGCCGTGTTAATAGGAATTTTAATGCATTTTATTAGATCCTTTTTCAATTAATATAAAAAAATTGTATTCCTAAAGAGAAAAAAAAAATATACAGAGACTTTGATTTATGATAGAATATTTTATTTGCGTCATTGTGAGAAAAACTATGGTCAGCATAAGGAACGTATCAGTCTTACAAGCCACTAATGGCCAAAATAAGTAAAAACATTTATACCCTGCCAGGATGAAATTACTAAGGAAGAAAAATCTTGAAAAATGCAGTCAGTCATCTCCTACTGGTATTCTAATAGTACTGTCTGAACCGGAGCTGTGAAATGTATTGCGATCTCACATTGAAATTATGCAACAAGTGAAACATTTCTGAAACTCTACTAACGTCTGTCGTACTACCAGGAAGGATCTTCTTTGCAGTCTGACGTTCCATAGGATGATTAAGTATTTGACATTAAACAAGAAAAATGAATTAATTTTCAGCACTCTCTTCCCCACTGGTTAATCTTTCAATACACACTCACTAAAGTAATGGACTGCAAAACATGGCAGCACTTCAGAGTGTCAATTATTTTTGCTTGTCTACAAAGAAAACAAATACGCATTAAAAGAGCATCAATCCAGTAGAGTTAAGCTGACAAAAAAAAAAAGAAAACGCTGCTTGACTTTCCAAGAGAAATCCAATGTTGAAATGAGCTTCAAAAGGAAACTCACTTCCTTCCACTATTCAAACACAAGTCATTAAGTCAACTGTGTCTCTGCAATTGTTAAGATGTCAGTAAGAGCCGTACACCCAATGAACCAAGATGAAAGCTCCTGATCTCCATAATCTCAAACGGAAAAGTGCAAAAAGGGTATCTAAGCAATCTGATAAATAAGGCAGGAAGAAAAAAAAAAAAACTATCAACTCTTGCCTTAATGAATGCATCGACTCTGAACACTTGCATCACGATTTAAAATGCATTTTGCAGTGTCGTGTTCATCAAAAAGTTTTGATGGTATTTGTTTTATTATTTCAACAATCACTTAACTATTTCATTTTTGTTTAGAGGCTAAACTATCCATCCATCCATTATCCAACCCGCTATATCCTAACTACAGGGTCACGGGGGACTGCTGGAGCCAATCCCAGCCAACACTGGCGCAAGGCAGGAAACAAATCCCGGGCAGGGCGCCAGCCCACCGCAGGGCACAAACACACAAACACACCCACACAAGGGACAATTTAGAATTGCCAATGCACCTAACCTGCCTGTCCTTGGACTGTGGGAGGAAACCGGAGCAGACACAGGAAGAGCATGCAAACTCCACGCAGGGATGACCTGGGAAGCGAATCTGGATCTCATAACGGACTACAGAGCAAATTTTAATCTACAGGTAAATCGACAAAGTAAAAAAGTTAGTAAAGCCTAATTAGGGTCTTGAGCCACCAAGAGCCACCAGAACAGCATCATGTTGCTTTGTAGTAGATTCTGCTGATGGCCAAAACTGTACTTGAGGGATGAAACACTCTTCCTTAATGAGAGATTCCCTTATTTGTTATTTTCTTATGGTTCTGGAAAATGTGATTTCAGATGCTGATCTAGAACCATTCTTAGAGTTCAGATCTGATAAACATTACAACCAGGGATATGGTTTGCTTTGTTGCTGGGCTTGTCAAACCATCGACTGTCCGTTTATGCCCTGTGGTTTACAGCAAAATTTCCTGTGCATACAAAATAAGCAGCAGACTGCTTCTACGTTTAGATTAACAAGATTAATAATGAGAATACCGAAATCATTTCTCACACTGCACTTAATGCTTTTGGAATTTTATGGCATGAAAACTGCGCACAGAGAAATCTATTTATTTGATTATTTAATGGCAATGCTCATGGCCTACTTGGGTTTTTTAGCATGCATCCATCCATTCTGCCAAATCCTAACTACAGGGTCACAGGGGTCTGCTGGTGCCAATCCCAGGCAACACAGGGTGCAAGGTGGGAAACAAACCCCGGGCAGGGCTCCAGCCCACCGCAGGGCGCACACTCACACACACACGAGGAACAATTTAGAATCACCAATGCACCTAACCTGCATGGTCTTTGGACTGTGGGAGGAAACCCACGCAGACACAAGGAGAACATGCAAACTCCACACAGGGAGGACCCGGGAAGCAAACCGGGTCTCCTAACTGTGAGGCGGCAGCGCTACCCACTGTACCACCGTGCCACCCGTTTTTTTAGCGGTTTGTGTAAAATCAACCTTCATAGATATATATATATATATAGTGTATGTTATTATCTGTATATTGTCTTGTGCCCTGTATGAACATACCTGTTTATTTCATACGCAGAATTCCTTCACAATAATCCTGCACTGATAAATCAGTTAAGCTATTGATTTATTACTCTGCAGACTCTCACATCAAGTGATTTGTTCAGTAAAAACATCACAAATGTCATTTGGGCGACGAGGAAATGCTGAGGTCTCTGCAAATAATCCATCACATCTGGTTTTACAAAATCAGTCTTATCCATTATAGAACTGTGATTATACAAGCAGTAACAGGACAGTCCAACACCACCATGCATATATACTTTTAGTAAGGGCGGTCAACATTTCTGTTTTATTTGATATTGACTTGTCGTCATTTGCACAACATCACAGCTCTGTGTGAGCTCTTTGCCAATGTAGGCAGTTCAGAAACTATGACGGTATAACACACGACCTCAGATTTAAAACGCACTGCTTTAAGATACGTATAATTATATTGTATATATTGTAACACACGTGTGCTTAGGAGGCAGTCAACAAGCCCTGAGGGGAGTGAAACATTGCGAGATGAAGGGTTGATTTATGGTACTAAACACCTCTCTCTCTTTTTCATCAGACCAAAAGACGACAAAACAATCCAATACACTCACCACACCAATTTCCCGGATTCCCATGATGGCCACCTAGCGTCACTTTCACACTCAATCCCAGATGAAAACGTCACTTACCGGTCGCCCGTTGATGATGCCACTTCCATCACACCAATAACATCGCACCAGTTCGATACCCGTTATGACGTCATCTCCTTCCCCATCATTTCCTCCAGCCATCTTTTTTCTGTATAAAAACGCCATTTTTCTGTTTCCATTTGTCAATTTCTTTTTTGAAGTATTTTGATCATTTTTTTTCATCTATTTTCTTTGCTTTGTCCACTGGACAATATATGGGGACGGGGGCATTCCCCAACTCTTTGTTTGTGGCGGAGAGCCTCTTAATTCACAACAATATAAGTAGAATCCGGTAACAGCTTTGTTTCATCATTTAATCTTAACGTTGCTCCTCCAACACCCATTAAAACATTGGATATGCACATATTGTGTTAATAACAAGAAAGAAAACACTGCTCACCTGCAAACAACAACAACCACCTTTATTTCTATAGCACATTTCATATAAATAATGTAACTCAAAGTGCTTTACATGATAAAGAAAGAGAAAAAAAGACAAAATAAATAAGAATTAAAATAAGGGAACACTAATTAGCATAGAATAAAAGTAAGGTCCGATGACCAGGGAGGACAGAAAAAACAAAACAAAACTCCAGATGGCTGGAGAAAAAATAAAATCTGCATGGGTTCCAAGGCCACAAGACCACCCAGGCCCCTCTAGACATTCTAGCCAACATAAATTACCTCCGTCAGTCCTTATTGTGTTCAGGGTTCTCATGGAAGGACTTGAGGGTGACGGTCACGTGGACTTCTGGCCTTTAATCCATCAATGTAGGAATGCAGCAATGTTGGAATAAATGTCATTTGCACAGCTATAACTTTGATATTTATCTATTAGAGAAAGTTTTTTTTAATTGAAAATTCCTTTTTGGGTGTATTTATTGTTAATTATTTAATTTTTTAATTCAATTTTTGTTGGGGGGGGGGAAATAAATTCAACTTTACCAGCTATTTTTTTTAAATATTACCCAGATTAGCACCATTCAAATTAGTAATGATAAGCATACCTTAAGCATGTTATTTTAAAAATATTTACGAATTACGAGTATAAAAATGTAATACGCTATGGCCGATGGAGGGCATCACTGGGATGCTGAAGCTACTGGAAGGACTTAAAATACAGGATATACAGTAGGTCCTATTGTGGAAAAAGGTTATAAATTGGGGGGTGGGGATAAACAAACAAAGCAGTGCCAACGCAGAGACTACAATTCCAATCAGACAGCAAGAATACGCTATGGCCAGTGGATGGCTTTCTCATAGCTTTATTTTAGTGTAACCCTGATATTCTGTATATGCATTTAATTACCATTATTATTCATGGCGGCTCTGAATTCCATACTAACCCCTACTTTCTCTGCTGTTCTTTTCCAGTTTTCTGTAGTGGCGATCTGCACCACCACCACCCGATCAAAGCACTGTGATGTCCCTACATTGATGGATTAAAGACCTGAGGTCCACATGACCGTCATCATCAAGTTCTTCCATGTGGAGCCTGAATCAGTCCTTAACCATGAGGACTGATTTAAGGTCATTAATGTTAGGTAGAATGCCTAGAGGGGGCTGGGTGGTCTCGCGGCCTCGGAACCCCTGCAGATTTCGTTTTTTTTTTTTTCCTCCAGCCGTCTGGAGTTTTTTGTTTTTTCTGTCCTCCATGGCCATCGGACCTTACTTTTATTTTATGTTAATTGGTATTGCCTAATTTTATTTTTATATTTTGTCTTTTTTCTCTTTCTTCATCCTGTAAAGGTATCACGTCCTAGTGACCCTAATAACTTCCAGCCTGTCGCCCTGACGTCACATGAGGTGAAGACCATGGCGCGGCTGCTGCTTCACCACCTGAGGCCACAGGTCCGCCACGCCCTCGACCCTCTGCAGTTCGCATACCAGGAGAAGGTGGGAGCGGAGGATGCCATCATCTATATGCTACACCGACCCCTCTCCCACTTGGACAGAGGCAGTGGTGCTGTAAGAATTATGTTTCTGGACTTCTCTAGCACCTTCAACACCATCCAACCTCTGCTCCTTAGAGACAAGCTGACTGAGATGGGAGTAGATTCACACCTGGTGGCATGGATCGTGGACTATCTTACAGACAGACCTCAGTATGTGCGTCTCGGGAACTGCAGGTCTGACGTTGTGATCAGCAACACAGGAGCGCCGGAGGGGACTGTACTTTCTCTGGTCCTGTTGAGCCAACATACATCAGACTTCTAATACAACTCGGAGTCCTGCCACGTGCAGAAGTTTGCTGACAACACTGCTATCATAGGCTGCATCAGGAGTGGGCAGGAGCAGGAGTATAGGAAGCTAATCAAGGACTTTGTTAAATGGTGCGACTCAAACCACTTACACCTGAACACCAGCAAAACCAAGGAGCTAGTGGTGGATTTTAGGAGGACCAGGCCTCTCATGGACCCTGTGATCATCAGAGGTGACTGTGTGCAGAGGGTACAGACCTATAAACACCTGGGAGTGCAGCTGGATGATAAATTGGACTGGACTACCAATACTGATGCTCTGTGTAAGAAAGGACAGAGCTGACTATACTTCCTTAGAAGGCTGGCGTCCTTCAACATCTGCAATAAGATGCTGCAGATGTTCTACCAGACGGTTGTGACGAGCGCCCTCTTCTACGCGGTGGTGAGCTGGGGAGGCAGCATAAAGAAGAGGGACACCTCACGTCTGGACAAAGTGGTGAGGAAGGCAGGCTCTATTGTAGGCACGGAGCTGGACAGTTTGACATCCGTGGCAGAGCGACGGGCGCTGAGCAGACTCCTGTCAATCATGGAGAATCCAGACAGAGGAGCAGCTTCAGCGACAAACTGCTGTCACCATCCTGCTC
This sequence comes from Polypterus senegalus, assembly GCF_016835505.1. NCBI lineage: Eukaryota > Metazoa > Chordata > Cladistia > Polypteriformes > Polypteridae > Polypterus > Polypterus senegalus. The sequence continues at coordinate 86,103,338 of NC_053169.1, read as the reverse complement.
CACTGACAGACTGAGGAGACCCCACACTATGCGACTCTTCAATTCCACCCGGGGGGTAAACGCTAACATTATACAAAGTTATTGTCTGTTATACCTGCATTGTTATCACTCTTTAATTTAATATTTTTTATCAGTATGCTGCTGTTGAAGTATGTGAATTTCTCCTTGGGATTAATAAAGTATCTATCTATCTATCTAAAGCACTTTGAGCTACATCATTTGTATGGAAATGTGCAATATAACTAAATATTGTTTTTGTTATTATCACCACACAAAAAGGTTTCTACTTTCTACATCGTCTCACTGGATTATGCTTTCGTCTAAGAGTACATCTTTTTTTGTATCATCCTGGGCGGGTTTAGCAAAGTTGAATTTCCACAAGGAAGTATTTTCCGGCTTATTTACAGTATACAGGAAACACTGGGTACTTCAGCTACTAAACACTAAAATATAACAGAAATGATCATATAACCAAGCCAATGCCATTTTCCTGGGCCCGATCCCCTTTCCCCCCCTCCCAAAATCGAGATGCCCCCACAGCTATATCAGATTTCTGTGGGAAATACTCTATAGTGTACTGCTCCCCAGTACAGAAATGCTTAAATGCTTCACCATAAGATGAACTAGAGAGTTTGTATTCACTGCCATTTACCTTGTCCTCTAAGGAAAAAATGTACCCCGTACTCCCTCAGACTTCCCCGAGTACATCAATTAGAAAACAATAGTTCAGACTTGTAGACATCTTTTGTTGTACACCACATTCTGCATATATAGTCATCTCTTTGTGGAGAGCAAAGGATAACTCAGACATTACTCTACCCTTCCTGCCCAATTTCTGTTTTTGACATCACTTCAACCACAATAACGAACAGTTGTGGGTTTAATAAAGGGCTTCTGTGCCAAAAACCAAATCGGGAGTCCACATTTATGAAGTTTTCTGGCAGACGGATAGTTTGACTGCAAAATGCCATTTTCAGAAGGGCACATGATTTCTACACATATTTCAGAAGGGCAGGCCTTGTCCTCAGACCTTTAAAGCAACATCACCTCAGTCTTTTTTTTCTTTACTAAACATCCTGTGAACGTACTGACAAATGTACTTCAACAGTCAGCCCTCTCTCAACATCACCGACATATATCCATGGTTAAAAAATGAAAACAAAAATGAGTGTTTTGGCTAAGAAAAAGACAGGGAATGTCAACTTAATTTAGGCAGACGCGAACTGAAGCAGCTTTTTCGAAGTACATAAAAGATGCAACTCAACACATCTTTTGCAAATGAAATTCACACCGAGCTCTAGTTTTACAGAGATTAGATAACAATCTTAAAGATTTTCGCCTGCATGCATTTAATCACTGTGCTTGTTTGTCGGCACACAACTTTACTGAATTGCTTGGTGTCGCTTGCATAAATGCTGCATGCATATGGCTACAAGATTACAAGACTGAAAAAGATATGCCAGGGTAAAAGGCCCACTCAAAATGGCACATTGAAAAAAAGTCTAAACTTCTCTAAAAAATGGGGGCCTCCCATTTGCTTTTCTTTACAGTAATGATACACAATCTGTTTTCTTTACCGTACAAAAAACGATGCCACCTTTGCACACAAAAATGATACAATCTTCTTATCTCCAAGTTACAATTGATTATTTTATGCTATATAAACATCCTCAACAAGACAATACCCACCTTCAATAAAATAAAAAAAAGGAATAAAAAAAGCCCAAGTACAAATGTTATCGGGGCGGCACGGTGGCGCAGTAGGTAGCGCTGATGCCTCGCAGTTAGGAGACCTGGGTAACTCCCTGCATGGAGTTTGCATGTTCTCCCCGAGTCTGCGTGGGTTTCCTCCCAAAGTCCAAAGACATGCAGGTTCGGTGCATTGGCGATCCTAAAATTGTCCCTAGTGTGTGCGTGTGTGTGCCCTGTGGTGGGCTGGCGCACTGTCCGGAGTTTGTTTCCTGCCTTGCTCGGTCTTGTGCACCTCCTCACCAGTCAAGCCCTTTTCCTTCAGATCTTCTTTTACTTTACCCATTGTAATAAGTTCCACACAACACTGAAAGAGGTTTGGGGGCAGCCACCCGTATTGTGGTTCAATGATGAAGGTTTCAGTCCAGAACAAGAACAATGTAAACAGGCAAACATGGTGGTTTAAGAGTAGGAAACAGGAAGTGATGTCATCAGACAGGAACCGGAAGTGACATCCTCAGGGCTGGGGCCAGAAGTGATGTGTTTTATGTTAGGTTGAATCCCTACAGGGAGTTGGGTGGTCTCGTGGCATGGAACCCCTGCAGATTTAGTTTTTTTTTTTTCCTCCAGTCGTCTGGAGTTTTTTTTGTTTTTTCTGTCCTCCCTTACGCGGCACGGTGGCACAGTGGGTAGCGCTGCTGCCTCGCAGTTCGGAGACCTGGGTTCACTTTCTGGGTCCACCCTGTGTGGAGTTTGCATGTTCTCCCCGTGTCTGTGTGGGTTTCCTCCCACAGTCCAAAGACATGCAGGTTAGGTGCATTGGCAATCCTAAAATTGTCCCAGGTGTGTGTGTGTGTGTGTGTGTGTGTGTGTGTGTGTGTGTGTGTGTGTGTGTGTGCGCCCTGCCCGGGGTTTGTTCCTGCCTTGCACCCTGTGTTGGCTGGGATTGACACCAGCAGACCCCTGTGACCCTGTGTTAGGATATAGCAGGTTGGATAATGACTGACTGACTGACAAATGTTAACTTCTAATAGCTCTAATAGACCGAAATCCACCATGAAAAACAAGCGAGGTGGTATGTGGTTAATCCCATCAAACAACCGTTACACTTCCTATTCAAAAGTCTACCCTACTATGAAATTAAACACAAATGTTTAAAATAATTTATAAATTGTGCTATCTTTGAAACACAATGTTAACATGACTAGTCAAAAAGAAAGACTTGAATTTGGTAAAAACAAAAGTTTCCCCTAGTGCTATTTTGCTAAAAAAAAATGAAGAAGAAGAAGTAGTAAATATGTTAGTTCCTAAATTAAAACCAGTATTTGACCAATTGTAAAAAAAGACAAGCAACTAAAATAAACAATAATGGCAGGGGGTAGATGTCGGAAACTGGCTGTAAATAAAATGGCTGTAGCTTCAATGGAAACAAGGCTCAAAGCAGAAAGGAAGAAGAAAACCCAGTAAAAGACGAGCAGTGTTTAAACACATAGAAAATGGACAAAAATACAGTAGAACAATATTGCTCCAGGATGAGGAGAAGGACAGAAGTATACACTGAATGAACGTCAGTAAGATAAAGGAAAGGCGTTTATGGATGTGGGAAAAAAGGCCTCCTACACAGATCCAGTTTTGCAAATGTCCAGCTAGATATCACTCTCACTCCAATATCTTCACATTGTACATTTACTGTATAAGGATGGATACGAGGATTCTGTTGCAGTAACATTATAAATGTATTGGGAAGTCAAGTAAAATGACCCCTTTTATTGGCTAACTAAAAAAAGATTACAATATGTGAGCTTTTGAGGCAACTCGAGCCCCTTCAAGCAAGATGTAATACAGAAACTGGAGTTCCCGGTGTGTATGTAGACACCAGGACAGATACAGCATTGAAAAACTTTTAGGTGAGACATCTCTCTATTATAAAAAAAAAAACCTTGGAATGATACGAGACGTGATCTTTTGAAGGGAGATCTTTTGAACAGAGACAGAGAGACACACTCACTTCCTGCGAGACGGTCAAGTCACGTCATACTTACAACCTTCAGAAGTAAGTCAACGTAATACACATGTAGAGCAGGTTAGAGAAAATGGAAGTAGGAAAATTCAGAGTCTCAAAAAATGAGAGTAAAGATCGCATTAGTGCAAACAAACCGAAAATATTACTCGGTGAAATAACGGAACAGCGAAAAGAAATCGAATATTCAGGTGCTGTACAGGCTTTTACACGTTCGAAGCACCGCACGAAATGCAGATCATGTGGCACAGCAACAGCAAACCAGCGGCTGATGAAGCAAAGAGGATGTTAAAAAATAAAAACTAAAAACAAAAAACAAAACAACCGTTACTTGTTTCCCAATGTATCACTGTTTAAGAGGGGTTTTGGAGGAGCGATCACGTCTCTTTGGTGTGCGTTCAGCCCTCCTCTTCACAACGGCGTGTAACATTGGCGAGCAAAGCAAGCAGGGGGCAAAGTCCCCTAGTCTTAAATGGGAAAAAAAATTAATAGACCTCTTCAGGCTAAGATTCATTAAGCAAGAGAGGAGAACAAACGTATAGGCAAATTTTCTCTCTTTTGAATATTTTGTTTGTGCAGACCAAAGTGTGTGAGAACGTTTATTTGTGTATTTATTTATTTATTTATTTATTTAGAGAGCTTTTGTAAACGACTCAAGTGACGAGTTGGAGGTGGGCACATGAGCGATGGCGGTCTGCCAGTTTTCAGTCCCGGACGACTGTGTGTTGGTTCGTTCCGTGCATTGTTACAATGTTGCTTTTCTTGCTTATTTATTACATTACCGATTTTTCAAATGTTAATTTTCTCCCTGTGCTTAAAAATCATTAAAAAACCGGCCTGATTATGTGGCGTATGGTACGCCGCGGGTTGGCTAGTGTGAACGCTGGCCCCGGCACAGACAGACGGACAACATATTTTGCACCACACACTGTTTATTTACAATATATATACAAGTTCTTAAGTTACGTGCACTCACGATACCCCAGTGCCTTCAGCACCGAATCCCCCAAAAGTCCAGGGCCCACAGTCACTGTGCCTTTCCTCTAGCCGCCTCCTGTCCTTTCTCCAGCTCCGTCTTCTGCCTCCCGACTTCCACCAAATGACTGGAGGGAGGCGGCCCCTTAAATAATGCCCCGGATGAGCCCCAGGTGTTTCCGGCCTCTTCTCCTTAGCCACGCCCCAGCGTGGCGGAAGTGTCGGCTGCTTTCCTGGCGGCTCTCCGGGCGCCACACAAAGTCTTCCCCCCGGCACTTCCTGGTGTGGCGGAAGTGCCGGGCTCCCGGGATAATTAGGCACCGGGGCGCTGCCTGGCGGTGGCCACGGGTCCCTACAGGGCTGGGCTTCCATGCCCTGTACCCGAGGCCCCCTGCCTAACCAGGACGGACGCCCCCACTCAGTCTGGAGGAGGTACACGCTCTCCTCCGGTCTTCCAAGGTGTCCCGGCCGGGCTCCATCCCCGGCCAAAGACCACACAGGGTAAACCGGCATCGGGGCGCCGCCTGGCGGTGTCCACGGGTCCCTACAGGGCTGGGCTTCCATGCCCTTGACCCGTGGTCCCCAACAGAACCAGGACGGACGCCCCCTCGTGGTGTGGAGGAGGCACAAGCCCTCCTCACGTCCTCCAAGGCGTCCTGGCCGGGCTCCAGTTCCGGCCGGCGACTGCATGGGATAAACCGGCATCGGGGCGCCGCCTGGCGGTATCCACGGGCCCCTACAGGGTAGTGCTTCCATGCCCTCGACCCGTGGCTCCCAACAAAACCAGGACGGACGCCCCCTCGCGGTGTGGAGGAGGCACAAGTGTGGGACCACACTAGTTCCTTATAATTTCCAGTTTTGACGTCACATGTAACAATCAAAACATAATACAAATCTAGAATACAAAATATATGGTCTTTATAGCCCTAACAAAATCATCTTAAATAGACTGCTGAAGCACAAAGACAAATGAGCATTTTTACGGAAAACAAAACAAAGGAGGAAATACAATTTTAACTTAAAATTCTGTCTAACAACTGCTGTTAATTGGAGGAACTAAAAACGAAAGCGGCTGTGCACGAGTTAAATGGACTTTTGGAACATAATATTTCTACTTCTGTGGAAGTCTTTTTGGATTTCAGTCTACATGAAGTAATTTAGCTTGCAAATATCAGCTTTCTAGTCCAAGTGCTCAAGTGGCTGCTGGAGTCCAAATCCCTCCCACCACTGTGAAAACTGCAACTTGATCCATGCCAAGAAACCCTACCACTGCACCACTGCTCTATTCAGCCTTCCTGCCGCGTTTGAAGAGCTCCGATATTTTTTTTGTGCTTCTCTAGAACTTCCGACTTACAAAGTGGCCGTGTCACTACAGGAGATCGTCCGTCTTTCACTGCTTCTTCTCCGATGCTGTTTGAGAATGTGTGATCTGCAAAATTATGTTGCAACCTGCTTGGCATAATACATTATTTTAAATCAGTTCATTAAAAACAAACAATTGTGTCTATTTTACCTCCTCTTGCCTTCGATCTTTTAAAGGTTTCTCAGATAAAATTCGGCCATAAGGCTGAACACTGTCATTTTAGTAGTTCATAAGATTGCAAATCCATCCATCCATTTTCCAACCCGCTGAATCCGAACACAGGGTCACGGGGGTCTGCTGGAGCCAATCCCAGCCAACACAAGGCACAAGGCAGGAAGCAATCCCAGGCAGGGTGCCAACCCAACGCAGGACACACACAAACACACCAAGGCCTGCATGTCTTTGGACTGTGGGAGGAAACCCACGCAGACACGGGGAGAACATGCAAACTCCACGCAGGGAGGACCAGGGAAGCGAACCCGGGCCTCCTAACTGCGAGGCAGCAGCGCTACCACTGCGCCACCGTGCCGCCCGATTGCAAATCATATTATGTGATATCATCTACTGTTAAATTCTGCTACATTCTTCTAAAATTTTTATTTTTATACTGTATTGAGGATTTGTTCTGTTTGGTGTGTTGTATTCTATTGACCCCCTTCTTTTTGACACCCAACCTACCTACCTGAACTGCCTTTCCTGAGGTTTCTTCCATTTTTTCCCTACTGGGTTTTTTTTGGGAGTTTTTTCTTGTCTTCTTAGAGAGTCAAGGCTGGGGGGCTGTCAAGAGGCAGAGCCTGTTAAAGACCATTGTGGCACTTCTTGTGTGATTTTGGGCTATACTAAAATAAATTGTATTGTGTTGTATTGTTCATTTACACAAAATTTTCATTTCAATGAAAAACAAAGACAAAAAAAAACCACCTATAATCCATCCATCCATCCATCCATTGTCTAACCCGCTGAATCCGAATACAGGGTCACGGGGGTCTGCTGGAGCCAATCCCAGCCAACACAGGGCACAAGGCAGGAACCAATCCTGGGCAGGGTGCCAACCCACCGCAGGACACACACAAACACACCCACACACCAAGCACACACTAGGGCCAATTTAGAATCGCCAATCCACCTAACCTGCATGTCTTTGGATTGTGGGAGGAAACCGGGCGCCGGAGGAAACCCACGCAGACACGGGGAGAACATGCAAACTCCACGCAGGGAGGACCCGGGAAGCGAACCCGGGTCTCCTAACTGCGAGGCAGCAGCGCTACCACTGCGCCACCGTGCCGCCCTTTAAAATACAGGGTCACGGGGGTCTGCTGGAGCCAATCCCAGCCAACACAGGGCACAAGGCAGGAACCAATCCTGGGCAGGGTGCCAACCCACCACAGGACACACACAAACACACCAAGCACACACTAGGGCCAATTTAGAATCGTCAATCCACCTAACCTGCATGTCTTTGGATTGTGGGAGGAAACCCACGCAGACACGGGGAGAACATGCAGACTCCACACAGGGCACCTATAATCCAAGTGGTTGAATTACCATTAGCAGACAATTGTAACAGCAGCAGTCATGAAGCTTGCTACTAACAAAAATGATACGGATACACATTTTTCTTGCTATGAATCAATACTCTGAAACATTTTTAGCTTCAGATTTGACAAACACTCTTGAAAATGCTGGCTCTTTAACAACACTTTATGGTTCTTTACTGGGTTGTGCAGTTTTTCCGTTGAACCATTTGCTTGATATTTCATTTCATTTGCACATGAAGTTAGTGCTCTGTGCTTTGAAAAACGTCCTGGTATGTAGTGAAAAATGAAATCTTTAATGTTTGGTAGCTACCTAGCAGAACACCAAAAGATTAAGAAACTTAGCTGTGAGTGACTGTACACAGCAAAACTCCTTTTAAAATCGGGAACCATTGGCATTTCACAAATCTGTTACCATCTAGTCGTGGTCATTTACTGTGTGGAGACTGCTACAGATCTAAATAAATGAAAGGTTCCTTCAGGATCCTTTAGGTGGTTGGGTCTTTTAGGAACCAAAAAAGATTCCCCAAAGGATCGCTCTAAAGAACCGCTCTGACACCTATATTTTTAATGTTTTATTCTGCAGGTTTTGAGGCATTTGCTTCCGCTCTGTTCTAGTGTCCCACAAACTGTAATTGTAAGCCACTGTGGGGGGTGGACATGAGTTTTTTGTTTAGAAGTAATAAATAATAATGATAATAAAATAATTATAAGTAATGTTTCACTTATAAATAATTTTTCACTTATCCTAGCTTGCACCCTGTGTTGGCTGGGATTGGCTCCAGCAGACCCCCCGTGACCCTGTAGTTAGGATATAGCAGGTTGGATAATGGATGGATGGATGTTTCACTTAATGCAAGTTTCAATG